>NC_057807.1:471960047-472223666 GCF_018294505.1 Triticum aestivum | reverse complement strand
ACATAACTACCCTAACTATTACAGAGATTCCCCTCTCGGTGCGAAACACAGAAGAAAGTGATGATAGCTAGTGAAGCCGATCACATCCCAGATCTTTGGGTGTGAAACTTTTTCTTCGCGTGTGTCCCTTTGCGCCGTAACCATGGAAAATCTTCATCATTTAACGGGATGCTCGGGTCAATATTCACTGTGAATGGAGCAATTTCATCAAACTTTTCATAATCTTCTGACTTGTCTGTCTTGTCATCCACTCCCACGATGTTTCTCTTCCCAGAAAGAACTATGTGCCGCTTTGGCTCATCATACGATGCATTCGCTTCCTTATCTTTTCTTTTTCTTGGCTTGGTAGACATGTCCTTCACATAGAAAACCTGTGCCACATCATTGGCTAGGACGAATGGTTCGTCTGCATACGCAAGATTGTTGAGATCCACTGTTGTCATTCCGTACTACGGGTCTTCCGTTACCCCGCCTCGTGTCATATTGACCCATTTGCATCGAAACAAAGGGACCTTTAAACCACGTCGATAGTCAAGTTCCCATATGTCCTGTATATAACCATAATATGTTTCCTTTCACGTCTTGGTTTTTGCATCAAAGCGGACACCACTGTTTTGGTTGGTGCTCTTCTTATCTTGGGCGATCGTGTAAAATGTATTACCATTTATCTTGTACCCTTTGAAAAGTCATTATATTCGAAGATGGTAACTGGGACAACAAGTACAGGTCATCTTCAATAGAGGTGTCATGCATGGTACGTGTCTGCAACCAGCTGGCGAAACTCCTGGTTTGTTCACGTGTAATCCAGTCATCAGACCGCTCCAGGTGTTTGGAGCGTAGCAAATTCTTGTGTTCATCCATATACGGAGCCACCAAGGCAAAATTCTGTAGAACTGTGTAGTGTGCTTCAGTGAGAGAATGTCCATCCATACATATTATTTGTTCCCCTCCTAGCGTGCCTTTTCCATCCAGTCTGCCCTTATGCCGCGATTCAGGAACACCAATCGGCTTAAGGTCAGGAATAAAGTCAATACAAAACTCAATGACCTCCTCATTTTGATGGCCCTTGGAGATGCTTCCTTCTGGCCTAGCACGGTTATGAACATATTTCTTTAAGACTCCCATGAACCTCTCAAGGGGGAACGTATTGCGTAGAAATACAGGACCCAAAACGTTAATCTCTTCGCACAGGTGAACTAGGACGTGTGTCATGATGTTGAAGAAGGATGGTGGGAACACCAACTCAAAACTGACAAGACATTGCACCAAATCATTCTGTAACCTTGGTATGATTTCTGGATCGATTACCTTCTGAGAGATTGCATTGAGAAATGCACATAGCTTCACAATGGCTAATCAAACGTTTTCCGTAGAAGCCCCCTCAATGCAACCGGAAGCAGTTGCGTCATAATCACGTGGCAGTCATGAGACTTCAGGTTCTGGAACTTTTTCTCTGCCATGTTTATTATTCCCTTTATATACGACGAGAAGCCAGACAGTACCTTAATACTGAGCAGGCATTCAAAGAAGATTTCCTTATCTTCTTTGGTAAGAGCGTAGCTTGCATGACCCTGATGTATGTCGTCTTCTCCGTGCATACGTTGCTGGTCCTCCCGTGCCTCAGGTGTATCTTTTGTCTTCCCATACACGCCCAAGAAGCCAAGCAGGGTCACGCAAAGATTCTTCGTCACGTGCATCACGTCGATTGCGGAGCGGACCTCTAGGTCTTTCCAATATGGCAGGTCCCAAAATATAGATTTCTTCTTCCACATGGGTGCGCGTCCGTCAGCGTCCTTTGGAACAGGTTGTCCGCCAGGACCCTTTCCAAATATCACCTTCAAATCCTTGACCATATCATGTACATCAGCACCAGTACGGTGGCGAGGCTTCGTCCGGTGATCCGCCTCACCTTTGAAATGCTTGCCTTTCTTTCTTACGGGATGCCTGCTCGGAAGAAATCGACGATGTCCCAGGTACACATTCTTCTTACAACTATTCAAATATATACTGTCGGTATCATCCAAACAGTGTGTGCATCCGTGGTATCCCTTGTTTGTCTGTCCTAAAAGGTTACTGAGAGCAGGCCAATCATTGATGGTCACGAACAACAATGTCTTTAGGTCAAATTCTTCCTGTTTGTGCTCATCCCATGCACGTACACATGTTCCATTCCACAGTTGTAAGAGTTCATCAACTAATGGCCTTAGGTACACATCAATGTCGTTGCCGGGTTGCTTAGGGCCTTGGATGAGCACTGGCATCATAATGAACTTCCGCTTCATGCACAACCAAGGAGGAAGGTTATACAAACATAGAGTCACAGGCCAGGTGCTATGGTTGCTGCTCTGCTCCCCAAAAGGATTAATGCCATCTGCGCTTAGACCAAACCATACGCTCCTTGCGTCATCTGCAAACTCCTTCCCGTACTTTCTTTCGATTTTTCTCCACTGCGACCTGTTAGCGGGTACTCTCAACTTTCCGTCTTTCTTACGGTCTTCTCTGTGCCATCGCATCGCCTTGGCATGCTCTTTGTTTTGGAACAAACGTTTCAACCATGGTATTATAGGAGAATACCACATCACCTTGGCAGGAATCTTCTTCCTGGGGCGCTCGCCCTCGACATCACCATGCTCATCGCGGCTGATCTTAAGCGCAATGCACCACATACCGGGCAAGCGTTCAAATCCTCGTACTCACCGCGGTAGAGGATGCAATCATTAGGGCATGCATGTATCTTCTGCACCTCTAACCCTAGAGGGCAGACAGCCTTCTTTGCTTCGTACGTACTCTCGGGCAATTCGTTGTCCTTTGGAAGCATATCCTTTATCATTACCAGCAACTTTCCAAATCCCTTGTCAGATACACCATTCTCTGCCTTCCATTGCAGCAATTCCAGTGTGGTGCCCAGCTTTTTCTTGTCACCTACGCAATTCGGGTACAACAATTTTTTGTGATCCTCTAACATGCGCTGCAACTTCTTCTTCTCCAAATCACTTGCGCAGTTTCTCTTTGCATCGGCAATGGCCCGACCTAGATCATCAACGGGCTCATCTGATGCCTCTTCTTCAGCTTCTTCCCGCATTGCCGGCTCAGCTTCTTCCCGCATTACCGGCTTAGCTTCTTCCCCCATTGTTGTATCATCGTATTCAGGGAACCCATGGCCAGGATAGCTGTCGTCGTCCTCTTCTTCTTCATTGTCTTCCATCATAACCCCTCTTTCTCCGTGCTTGGTGCAAACATTATAGTGGGGCATGAAACCGGACTCAAACAGGTGGACGTGAATGGTTCTTGACGTAGAGTAATTGCGACCATTCTTACAGCCAGCACATGACAAGGCATAAAACCATCCGCCCGCTTGTTTGCCTCAGCCGCAAGCAGAAAAGTATGCACGCCCTCAACGAACTTGGGAGAGCATCGGTCATCGTACATCCATTGCCGGCTCATCTTCATTACACAACACCGAATAGACCAAATTAATACAAGTTCATACATAAAGTTCATACAACACTTAAATGCAACAAACAAATAACTCTCTAGCTAAAGCATTTAAATGCAACAACAAATGCGATCAAGATCGCAACTAAGGTAACAATTGATCCAACAGCATAATGATACCAAGCCTCACTATCGATGGCATATTTTCTAATCTTTCTAATCTTCAAGAGCATTTTCTCCTTCTTGATCTTGTGATCATCGACGACATCGGCAACATGCAACTCCAATTCCATCTTCTCCCCCTCAATTCTTTTCAATTTTTCTTTCAAGTACTCATTTTCTCTTTCAACTAAATTTAACCTCTCGACAATAGGGTCGGTTGGAATTTCTGGTTCACATACCTCCTAGATAAAAATATCTATGTCAACTTGATGGGCATAATTTGTCATAAACACTAAATGCAACAAATAGTTTTAAAAGAGAATATGCCACATCCGAATCATAACAAGGACGAGGGCCGACGGGGACGGATATCAAAACCATGGCACTATGTATAACAAATAACGTACGGGTAAGATAATTATTATACGAGTAACTATATATCCAAATCACACAAACATCAATTTTTTATATAAAATTTCATGAACAAGAGGCTCACCACAAGGTGGTGCCAGCGACGGGACGGTGCGGGCGATCGACGGTGGTTACGACGGAGATTTAGAAGGCACTAAGTAAACCACACCTACATATGCAAACTAAGTGTTATTTTAACCTCAAATTGCATATAAATCAAATACTAGCACATATATATATATATTTCCTCCCAAATTACTAAACTCACAAATTAATAACTATATAAAGCATTGCAAGAGCTAATCTAGCAATGAGAGATGAAAGGACAAAGTTGCTAACCTTTGTGATCATTTGAATGGATGGGGGCCTTCAAATCTTGACAAATTTTGGGCAAAATGTGTGATGAGATCGAGAGGAAGAGGGGAAGAACAGAGAGGAGAGGGGAAAGGGGAAGAACAGAGCGAGCTCGGGTGGACGAAGGGTTTATGTAGGATGACCTTTAGTACCGGTTCGTGCCAAGAACCGGTACTAAAGGTGCTGGAGGGGGCCCAGACTGACAACATCCTGCCACCACTGTCATTAGTACCGGTTCGTGGCACGAACCGGTGCTAAAGGTTAGCCACGAACCGGTACTAATGAGAGCGGCCCGGCTAGCCGTTGGAACCGGCACTAATGTATACATTTGTGCCGGCTCAAATACAAACCGGCACTAATGTGCTTCACGTTTGACCCTTTTTCTACTAGTGACGGCAGTGCCACAAATAAGTTGCACTATCGTTATCAACTCTGCATCTTTTGATTTCAACACTATGAATATGTGTATCACTACTATCGAGATTCAATAAAAATAGACCCCTTTTCAAGGGTGCATGACCATAAAAGATATTACTCATATAAATAGAACAACCATTATTCTCTGATTTAAATGAATAACCGTCTCGCATCAAACAAGATCCAGATATAATGTTCATGCTCAACGCTGGCACCAAATAACAATTATTTAGGTCTAAAACTAATCCCGATGGTAGATGTAGAGGTAGCGTGCCGACCGCGATCACATCGACTTTGGAACCATTTCCCACGCGCATCGTCACCTCATCCTTAACCAATCTTCGCTTAATTCGTAGTCCCTGTTTCGAGTTGCAAATATTAGCAACAGAACCAGTATCAAATACCCAGGTGCTACTGCGAGCATTAGTAAGGTACACATCAATAACATGTATATCACATATACCTTTGTTCACTTTGCCATCCTTCTTATCCGCCAAATACTTTGGGCAGTTCCGCTTCCAGTGTCCAGTCTGCTTGCAGTAGAAGCACTCAGTTTCAGGCTTAGGTCCAGACTTGGGTTTCTTCTCTTGAGCAGCAACTTGCTTGCTGTTCTTTTTGAAGTTCCCCTTCTTCTTCCCTTTGCCCTTTTTCTTGAAACTGGTGGTCTTGTTAACCATCAACACTTGATGCTCCTTCTTGATTTCTACCTCCGCGGCTTTTAGCATTGCGAAGAGCTCGGGAATAGTCTTGTTCATCCCTTGCATATTATACTTCATCACGAAGCTCTTGTAGCTTGGTGGCAGTGATTGAAGAATTCTGTCAATGACACTATCATCAGGAAGATTAACTCCCAGTTGAATCAAGTGATTATTATACCCAGACATTTTGAGTATATGTTCACTGACAGAACTATTCTCCTCCATCTTGCAGCTATAGAACTTATTGGAGACTTCATATCTCTCAATCCGGGCATTTGCTTGAAATATTAACTTCAACTCCTGGAACATCTCATATGCTCCATGACATTCAAAACGTCGTTGAAGACCCGGTTCTAAGCTGTAAAGCATGGCACACTGAACTATCGAGTAGTCATCAGCTTTGCTCTGCCAGACGTTCTTAACGTCGTCAGTTGCATCAGCAGCAGGCCTGGCACCCAGCGGTGCTTTCAGGACGTAACTTTTCTGTGCAGCAATGAGGATAATCCTCAGGTTACGGACCCAGTCCGTGTAATTGCTACCATCATCTTTCAACTTTGCTTTCTCAAGGAACGCATTAAAATTCAACGGAACAACAGCACGAGCCATCTATCTACAAACAAACATAGATAAGCAAAATACTATCAGGTACTAAGTTCATGATAAATTTAAGTTCAATTAATCATATTACTTAAGAACTCCCACTTAGACAGACATCTCTCTAGTCATCTAAGTGATTACGTGATCCAAATCAACTAAACCATGTCCGATCATCACGTGAGATGGAGTAGTTTCAATGGTGAACATCACTATATTGATCATATCTACTATATGATTCACGTTCGACCTTTCGGTCTCCGTGTTCCGAGGCCATATCTGTATATGCTAGGCTCGTCAAGTATGACCTGAGTATTCCGCGTGTGCAACTGTTTTGCACCCGTTGTATTTGAACGTAGAGCCTATCACACCCGATCATCACATGGTGTCTCAGCACGAAGAACTTTCACAACGGTGCATACTCAGGGATAACACTTCTTGATTATTAGTGAGAGATCATCTTAAAATGCTACCGTCAATCAAAGCAAGATAAGATGCATAAAGGATAAACATCACATGCAATCAATATAAGTGATATGATATGGCCATCATCATCTTGTGCTTGTGATCTTCATCTTCGAAGCACCGTCGTGATCACCATCGTCACCGGCGCGACACCTTGATCTCCATCGTAGCATCGTTGTCGTTACGCCATCTATTGCTTCTACGACTATCGCTACCGCTTAGAGATAAATTAAAGCAATTACAGGGCGGTTGCATTTCATACAATAAAGCGACAATCATATGGCTCCTGCCAGTTGCCGATAACTTCGGTTACAAAACATGATCATCTCATACAATAAAATATAGCATCACGTCTTGACCATATCACATCACAACATGCCCTGCAAAAACAAGTTAGACGTCCTCTACTTTGTTGCTGCAAATTTTACGTGGCTGCTACGGGCTTTAGCAAGAACCGTTCTTACCTACGCATAAAAACCACAACGATAGTTCGTCAAGTTGGTGCTGTTTTAACCTTCGCAAGGACCGGGCGTAGCCACACTCGATTCAGCTAAAGTGAGAGAGACAGACACCCGCCAGCCACCTTTAAGCACGAGTGCTCGCAACGGTGAAACCAGTCTCGCGTAAGCGTACGCGTAATGTCGGTCCAGGCCGCTTCATCTCACAATACCGCCGAACCAAAGTATGACATGCTAGTAAGCAGTATGACTTGTATCACCCACAACTCACTTGTGTTCTACTCGTGCATATAACATCAACGCATAAAACCTAGGCTCGGATGCCACTGTTGGGGAACGTAGTAATTTCAAAAAAAATCCTACGTACACGCAAGATCATGGTGATGGCATAGCAAAGAGAGGAGAGAGTGTTGTCCATGTACCCTCGTAGACCGTAAGCGGAAGCGTTATGACAACGCGGTTGATGTAGTCGTACGTCTTCACGATCCGACCGATCCAAGTACCGAATGTACGGCACCTCCGAGTTCAGCACACGTTTAGCTCGATGACGATCCCCGGGCTCCGATCCAGCAAAGCTTCGGGGATGAGTTCCGTCAGCACGATGGCGTGGTGACGATGATGATGCTCTACAGGCGCAGGGCTTCGCCTAAACTCTGCGACGATATGATCGAGGAGGAATATGGTGGAGGGGGGCACCGCACACGGCTAAGGAACGATCCGTAGATCAACTTGTGTGTCTATGGGGTGCCCCCCGCCCCCGTATATAAAGGAGCCAGGGGGAGGAGGCGGCCAGCCAAGGAGGGCGCGCCAAGGGGGAGTCCTACTCCCACCGGGAGTAGGACTCCCTTCTTTCCTAGTTGGAATAGGAGAAGGGGGGAATGAGGAGGAAGAGGGGAAGGAAAGGGGGGGGGCGCCGCCCCCCTTCCCTTGTCCTATTCGGACTAGGAAGGGGAGGAGCGCGCGGCCCCCTCCTGCCTCCTTCCCTCTTCTCCCTCGAGGCCCATGTAGGCCCAATAACCCCCCGGGGGGTTCCGGTAACCTCCCAGTACTCCGGTAAAATGCTGATTTCACCCGGAACGATTCCGATGTCCAAATATAGGCTTCCAATATATCGATCTTTATGTCCCGACCATTTCGAGACTCCTCGTTACGTCCGTGATCACATCTGGGACTCCGAACAATCTTCGGTACATCAAAACTTATAAACTCATAATAAAACTGTCATTGTAACGTTAAGCGTGCGGACCCTACGGGTTCGAGAACTATGTAGACATGACCTAGAACTATTCTCGGTCAATAACCAATAGCGGAACATGGATGCCCATATTGGTTCCTACATATTCTACGAAGATCTTTATCGGTCAAACCGCATAACAACATATGTTGTTCCCTTTGTCATCGGTATGTTACTTGCCCGAGATTTGATCGTCGGTATCCAATACCTAGTTCAATCTCGTTACCAGTAAGTCTCTTTACTCGTTCCGTAATGCATCATTCCGTAACCAACTCATTTGGTCACATTGCTTGCAAGGCTTATAAAGATGTGCATTACCGAGAGGGCCCAGAGATACCTCTCCGACAATCGGAGTGACAAAACCTAATCTCGAAATACGCCAACTCAACATGTACCTTCGGAGACACCTGTAGTACTCCTTTATAATCACCCAGTTATGTTGTGACGTTTGGTAGTACCCAAAGTGTTCCTCCAGTAAACGGGAGTTGCATATTTCTCATAGTTACAGGAACATGTATAAGTCATGAAGAAAGCAATAGCAATATACTAAACGATCAAGTGTTAGGCTAGCGGAATGGATCATGTCAATCACATCATTCTTCTAATGATGTGATCCCATTAATCAAATGACAACACATGTCTATGGTTAGGAAACATAACCATCTTTGATTAATGAGCTAGTCAAGTAGAGGCATACTAGTGACTATATGTTTGTCTATGTATTCACACATGTATCATGTTTCCGGTTAATACAATTCTAGCATGAATAATAAACATTTATCATGATATGAGGAAATAAATAATAACTTTATTATTGCCTCTAGGGCATATTTCCTTCAGTTGATACACATGATCCGGGAAGTGGGGGTCCTCGAACCCGGGGGGTTGCTTGACATATACCAACTCATTAATGGGACCATTAAGAAAAGCACTGTTCACATCCATTTATTGCAACTTAAAGTTGTGATGGGAAGCATAAGCAATCAACAAACGAATGGATTCAAGACGAGCAACGGGAGCAAAGGTTTCACCGTAGTCGATACCCTCGACTTGGGAGTAGCCTTGTGCTACCAATCTTGCCTTGTTGCGAATGATGTTCCCATGAGCATCTTGCTTGTTCTTGAAGATCCACTTTGTTCCAATGATGTTGTGGTTCCCCGAAGGTCTTGGCACCAATTTCCACACCTTGTTGTACTCGAAGTTGTTGAGTTCTTCATGCATGGCATTAAGCCAATCCGAGTCTTCGAGCGCCTCATAGACCTTTTGGGGTTCAACACAAGAGACAAACGCATGATGTTCACAATAGTTAGCTAATTGTCTACGAGTGCTTACCCCCTTTCTAAGGCTTCCAACCACGTTTTCCATGAGATGGCCTTGGGTGGTGAGTTTGGAAGCAATCTTCGCGGCACAACGCTCTAATTCCTCCTCGGGAGTGGAAGGAGGAAGGTTAACTTGATCATCTTGAGCGCCGTCTTGAGCTTGCTCATGATCTTGAACTTGACCTTGGGCATCATTTAGAGGTTCACCACCATCTTGAGGTTGATCTTGCCCTTGGTCTTGTTCATGAAGGTGAGGGCCTTCACTTTGTTCTTCGGAAGCGTGTGGGTCTTGGGGAGGTGATGGCTCCACTTGAGTGGAGCATTGTCCTTCTCCTTCGGCCACAAGGGGTTCCTCAATGGGTAGGATATGACCAATACCCATTCTTCTTATGGCTTGGGGAGGAATTTCATCACCTACATCACAAGTACCACTTTGCTCCACTTGGGAGCCATTATTTTCATCAAAATCTATGTTACACGTCTCCTCAATGAGTCCGTTGGACTTGTTGAGAACACGGTAAGCATGAGAGTTTGTAGCATAACCAACAAATATGCCCTCATGAGCTCTAGCTTAGAATTTAGACAAACGAACACCTTTCTTGAGAATGAAACACTTGCACCCGAATACCCGGAAGTACTTGAGATTGGGCTTGTTCCCGGTGAGTATCTCATACGGAGTCTTGTTCAAGCCTTTGCGGAGATAGAGCCGATTGGATGCATGACAAGCTGTGTTGATGGCTTCGGCCCAGAAGTTGTATGGAGACTTGAACTCCGCCATCATGGTCCTTGCCGCATCCATCAACGTCCGGTTCTTCCTCTCCGCAACACCATTTTGTTGAGGGGTATATGGTGCAGAAAATTGATGCTTGATCCCTTCATCACTAAGAAACTCATCCAAGGTGTAGTTCTTGAACTCGGTGTCGTTGTCACTTCTTATTGTCAAGATCTTTGCATTGTGTTGACGTTGAGCTTCATTTGCAAAGTCGATGACGGTTTGTTGAGTCTCACTCTTCCTCTTGAGGAAGTATACCCAAGTGTATCTTGAATAATCATCCATTATCACCAAGCAATACTTTCTACCCCCAAGACTATCAAAGGATGGGGGCCCAAAGAGGTCCATGTGAAGGAGCTCCAAGGGTCTCTTCGAGTAGATGATAGTCGTGGGAGGGTGAGCCGTCTCATGAAGCTTTCCTTCGATACAAGCACTGCAAACACGATCTTTGGCAAAACTAGCATTCGTTAGTCCATGAACATGGTCCCCCTTGAGAAGACTTTGCAAAGATCTCATATTGACGTGGGCTAAACGGTGATGCCAAAGCCATCCCACATCAACTTTAGCCATTAGGCATGTCGCGGTCTTAGTGGGTTGCTCCGAGAAGTTAACCACATAGAGACCGTTCTCGACATGCCCAACAAAGGCTACTTTAAGAGTCTTGCTCCACAAGAGGGCCACGGTATCAATATCAAAGAAGGTGGCAAAACCCATGAGTGCGAGTTGACGAACGGAAAGTAAATTGAACGCAAGGGACTCAACAAGCATGACTTTTTCGATCGTTAGATCATGAGAAATGACAACCTTGCCAAGACCCAATACCTTAGAATGTGAGGCATCACCCCATTCAACATTGGTGGGCATAGATGGGATCTTGTGCACGTCCACCACCAAGTCCTTGCTCCCGGTCATATGATTTGTTGCTCCACTATCGAGCAACCATGATCCCCCACCGGAAGCAAACACCTACAAGAATTCAATGCTTGGTTTTAGGTACCCATTGAGTAATGGGTCCTTTGATGTTAGTAACAAGGGTCTTAGGAACCCAAATAGACCATTCAATGTACTCATAAGGAGAACCAACAAATTTAGCATAAACATGTCCATCACTAGCACGGCACAACACATAAGAGGGGTTAAAGTCACCGGCTTTGTTGGGAGAGATGGCGTTGCGCTCTTTGGCTTCACCACTCTTCCCATTGTTCTTCTTCTCCTTAGGAGCACCTTCACCCTCCTTCACAAAGGTTTGCGTGAGCGGAGGAGGTCGATTGGTCTTGCTCTTCTTCTCCTTGTCTTCTTCTTGTTCTTGGACTTGGGTGAGAACCCAACTCCCTCCTTGCCCACAACTTCCTTTTGATTGCTCAAAAGGTCATTTAGGTTCTTCTCGCCTTGTATGCATGACACAAGACCTTTCTCAAGTTGTTCCTTCAACTTGGCATTTTCCTCCACAAGATGCACATGCTCACAACACGGGTTAGTTGCATTTGCATTATCAATTAAGACCATGTGAGGAAATGTGGCATTTTCCTTGGTTAGCTTAACTTGGAGTTGAGCATGAGACTCCTTGAGGGTGGCATGAGCACCTTTCAAGACCTTGTGGGCCTTGTCAAGTACATCAAACTCCTCTGTGAGTCTAACATGATCACACTAGTAGAAAAGGGGCCAATGGTCCAGGCCGGTCCAGCCCATTAGTCCCGGTTCAATCCAGAACCGGGACCAATGGGGGCATTGGACCCAGTTCGTGAGCCCCAGGGGCCGGCCGGGCCACGTGGGCCATTGGTCCCGGTTCGTCTGGACCTATTGGTCCCGGTTGGTGGGACGAACCGGGACCAATGGCCCTCGCTCCTGGCCCACCACCATTGGTCCCGGTTGGTGGCCTGAACCGGGACCAAAGGACGGCCATTAGTCCCGGTCCATTCCACCAACCGGGACTAAAGGGTTGGTCCTCGTTGCGGCCAAAGTTTAGTCCCACCTCGCCAACCGGAGGGGAATCAGACCGGTTTATAAGCCCCTCCCTCTCTGCCTTATTGAGCTCCTCTGAAAATGAAAATGGATGCCCTTATATAGGGAATTTAGGCTAAATTCATACGAATTTCTCTTGAAATTTGTTATGAATTTAATTTGAATTTCCTCTATAAGCGCATCTAAGCTCATTTCTGAGTAGCTTTTTATATAGTTTTTTTCTTTTCTGCTATATTTATTTTTTTCTTTTTATTTCTGGGTTGTAATAAGTCATTAAAAATAAGCATCTATGCTCATTTTTTAGTAAAGTTAATCATAACTATTTTTTCTTCTATTTATTTTTGAATTGTAATAAGTCATTAAAAATAAGCATCTACGCTCATATTTTAGTAAAGTTAATCACAACTACTTTCTTTTCTTTTTATTTCTGAGTTGTAATAAGTCATTAAAATAAGCATTTATGCTCCTTTTTTAGTACAGTTAATCACAACTATTTTTTGCTTCAATTCATTTCTGAGTATCTTTTTATATAGTTTTTTTTCTTTTCTGCTATATTTATTTTTTTCTTTTTATTTCTGAGTTGTAATAAGTCATTAAAAATAAGCATCTATGCTCCTTTTTTAGTACAGTTAATCACAACTATTTTTTGGTTCAATTCATTTATGAGTAGTTTTCTATATAGTTTTTTTTCTTTTCAGCTATATTTATTTTTTTCTTTTTATTTCTTAGTTGTAATAAGTCATTAAAAATAAGCATCTATGCTCATTTTTTAGTAAAGTTAATCATAACTATTTTTTCTTCTTTTTATTTCTGAGTTGTAATAAGTCATTAAAAATAAGCATCTATGCTCATATTTTAGTAAAGTTAATCACAACTACTTTCTTTTCTTTTTATTTCTGAGTTGTAATAAGTCATTAAAAATAAGCATCTATGCTCCTTTTTTAGTACAGTTAATCACAACTATTTTTTGCTTCAATTCATTTCTGAGTAGTTTTCTATATAGTTTTTTTTCTTTTCAGCTATATTTATTTTTTTCTTTTTATTTCTCAGTTGTAATAAGTCATTAAAAATAAAAAAGAGGCGCAATGCTTGTTAATTTGCTTCAAGCCTTTCGGAATAGTGTCAACTGCACTGCACATAGCTCTGTGCAGTCTACCGTATTCCTCAAGGCTTGAAACTAACCAACATGCAGGAGCATTGAGCCTCTTCGTCATCGTCTCTGCACTCAGGGCTTATAAACATCTGTGAGTGCCTCTCGCTTGGCGAGGTGGGACTAAAAAAACAGCTGCAGGAAGAATCAAAATAAAATAAATAAAATAAAAAAGTGCCACCTAAAGGGCTACCACGGCCTGAATATGACTAGAAACCCAACAATGGGCCAGGATTCAGGCCCGCAATAGGCCCAATAGGCCCACAGGCACATATAGTGCGTTTAGGTCCGTAAGCCTGCATTTGAGAGGAGCTCGAGAGGGTAGCGGGACTGGTGCTTATAAACCACTCTCGAGCTCCCTCAGCTAGCAAGGTGGGACTAAACTTTCGTGCCGCGATGCGGGCAGCACATGGCCTTTAGTCTCGGTTGGTGGCACCAACCGCAACTAAAGGGTTGCATTGGTACCGGTTCGTGGCACCAACCGGTACCAATGCCCCCCCTTTAGTCCCGGTTTGAGCCACCAACCGGGACCAAAGATCTTCGTTTCCCGCCCTTTGGGCTGCTGAAAAGAGGCCTTTGGTCCCGGTTGGTTGCTCCAACCAGGACTAAAGGGGCCATTAGTCACGTTTGGAGGCACCAACAGGGACCGATGCTCTTCCTATATATATAGGACTTGGCAGTTTTCGATCCCTCCTGCTCCACTCCCGTCGCTGCGCGTCTCCCTGCCGCCACCTCGCCGTCGCCGCCCCGCCCCGCCATGCCCCGACGCCGTTGCCGCCCCGCCCACCCCCGCCCCACGCCATCGCCGCCCGCGCGCCCCGCCCAGCCCGCCCGCGCCGCGCCCCACCGCCCCGGCCCGCGCCTTCCCGCCCAGCCCGCGCCGCCCCGCCGCCCCGGCCCGCGCCGCCCCCTCGTCGTCGCCTTCGCCATCGCCGTCGCCGTTGTCGTCGCCGTACGTGAGCACCTCGCCGTCGCCTTCGATTTTTTTGTTAGATTTAATTAGATTTTTTGTTAGGTTAGATGTGTAGTAATTTAGATATATGTAGTTCATAGATTTTGTTGTTAGATTAGATTTTTTTGGTTAGATTAGATGTGTAGCAATTAATTTGTTTATATTATGTTAGATTTTTTGTTAGATTAATTAGATTTTTTTGTTAGATTAGATGTGTGTAGTAATTTAGATATGTAGTTCATAGATTTTTTTGTTAGATTAGATTTTTTTTGGTTAGATTAGATGTGTAGTAATTAATTTGTTTATATTATGTTAGATTAATTAGATTTTTTTTGTTAGATTAGATGTGTAGTAATTTTGATATGTAGTTCATAGATTTTTTTTGTTAGATTAGATTTTTTTTGTTAGATTAGATTAGATGTGTAGTAATTAATTTTGTTCATAGAATTTTAATGATTTTTTGTATATAGTTTAGATGTGTAGTAATAAGAAGTAGTTTATATATAGTTGTTAGATTAGATGTGTAGCAATTAATGATTTTTTTGTTAGATTAGATGTGTAGAAATAAGAAGTAGTTTATATATAGTTGAACTAGCTAGTTGATTTAATAAACTAATTTATTTTACTATATATAGAAGTAGTTTGTTTTTAGTAAGTACTACTTATTTATTTATAGTAAGTGCTTAGTAGTTGAACTAGATAGTTGATTTAATTAATAAAACTACTTTTATTTAACTATATATAGAAGTAGTTGCCGCATCCGCGTCGGCGATGCCTATCCCGCATCCTCGTCATCGTCGACTCGGCAGTGGAGGCCTGCTTGATCAGGGCCATGTTCGGGACTGGGCTCCGCCGGGCTGGTATTGGGAGGTGCTACCTTCCGGGGGACGTAGGTTGGTGAGGAGGCAACCCGTTGTTGACCCGATCCTTGTTTGGTGGCAGTCGCGTGGGCCAGTGATGGTGGTGAGGCATCCGGACACCGCGGAGGTGGTACGTCACCGTGTCAGCGAGGAGGACGAGCACGTCCGTCGCTACATGGTTGCATTGGAGGGCAGATTCGACAATACCTGGCAGGTTCTTCAGGGATCTCACTGGAGCTATGATCCTGTGATGGTTCCTTATCTTTGGGTGTCCACCGCTCGCGTCGATACCCGTCTGGCGCTACGGTTCTAGTTGTATTAGAGATAATATTCGACGATGTACGGGCACCAAGAGATGATGTACTTTTGCTTATAATTATTGAATGCGTGCTAATTTGAATACTATACTTTATTTTATGATTTGGTTTTGCTTATTTTATGATTTGGTTTAGCTTATTGAATGCTCATATTGGATAAGTTCTCCTTCATTCCCGTGTGCTAGACAATTTGATATAATAATGCATTCGGGAATGAAAGGAGGAGCTACGTACATCGATCATCGATAGTCAACCCGTGATTAATAATAATGATCTAGTTTAATATTTGAATTATGAACGTAGGCCGGAAATGTCGTACTCATCGGACGACGAAAACCGCCCGGGGGAGTGCGACTGGTGCCACGACGACCGAGGTATCTGCGACAGGTTCATTGTGCTGGACGAAGATCGTCGCTTCAGCATTAAGCTCGAGGAGACCTTCGATGTTCATACGGTACGCAACCGACGATAAAAGTTTTTTTTCGTAATTACTCATGACTTCAACTATTTTAATCATGACAATATTTTTCATCTTTTCCAATTCGACTAGCTTATCCCATGCTTTGCAAGACGCTATGTCTTGGAGAGGATGGGTTTTGAAGACCATGAAAGTTTCGAAACCAAAAAAATTATCCTAAGTACCCATCATGGTGTGGATTTTCAAGTAAAGCTGTACAATGCTCAGAGTGTAACCCATTTTGGTTGCAAAAATTGGGAAGCACTTTGCAAGATGTATGGTTTTGATGAGGGTATGCTTGTTACCATGGATCTTGGTGATCCTACAATCGAGCAAGAGAGACCTACGATTTTCGTCCTTGTGGATACACCTCCAATTCTTCCCCCATGTGAGCTTAACATAGTTATTAAGTAATTTATATTGTTTATTTCAAAATAGTTGACAACTTATTCTCCATTGACAGCTTATTTTCATTCTTCAAAGAATGTGCGGAAGATGGTAGACAGAACCTACTACACCGAAGGCTCCGAACTAACTTATCAGGAGAAAAATCATCTGGTCGCATTTTGTACTGATCTTGAGAATTACAATGTCTACAATCGAACTCCTCAACATTATGGTCAATACGTGCCACTAGTGCACGTGTTGAACTACGGTAACTACCATGGAGATACCCTGGTAAGATTTTTGTACTATTACAACATCCGTGCATCTTTTTGCACACTTCTAAAACTAGTACATCATATCATTGCTAACTACGAAGTTATTACTATGTTTTTCAACAGATAATCCCGAATGATTGTGTGCCTCATCTGATGTATACACACGGTAGCCTTCATGTTTTGAACATACAACCAGGTCGTCCTACGAATCTCAACTGTCCATACCGGGTTTCTAAAATAAGTGGAGACATGAGAATCAAAGAATGGAAAAAATGTATGGACAGTCGTAAGGAGCTTCTTGGAAGCAACATTCAGCGAAGGGAAAAAATTGGAGACAGGATGATCGCCATTCTTCATAATGGAGAGTCAGGGTCTATATTGTTTTATGCTATTTTACCTTAAGGGTGTTTAGGTCCTACCTGATACTGATGATCATGTGTTAAGAACAATTATGTAGGGTTGGGTTCGATGACTATGAGGATGATGATCGTATGACTTATTATTAATAACGAGTAGAAGTTGTATGATGATGCATGATTAGTAGAACGAGTACTTGTTATTATATATGCTGATGTATGCGAGCATGCATGAGTTATTATATCAGCGGGTAAAATGAACATATATAGCAATAGCATTGGTAAATCAAGGACGAAGATATAAGAGAGGACACTTCTCTCTATTAGCTAGCTAATATAACAACCTAAAAATAACCCCCAAAACCCCTAAAGCAGTCAATTTCCAAAAAAAACATGGACTTTTGGTCCCGGTTGGTGCCACCAACCGGGACCAAAGGCCCCCTGACTGGGCTCGGTGCACAGAGCCACGTGGAGGCACATTAGTCCCGGTTCTAGTTTGAACCGGGACTAATGGGTGGAGGTATTAGTAACGGCCCATTAGTCCCGGTTCATGAACCAGGACTAAAGGCCCTCACGAACCGGGACTATTAGGTGCTTTTCTACTAGTGTCAACCCCAAGTTTAGCCTTCTCGGAAGCTAGAACACGAGACACAACAAGAGCATGATCAAGATCTTTCTTTAGTTTAGCATGACCACCATTGTGTGACTCCTCAAGAGCCAAACGATGCCCACGCTCTTCCTCAAGAGCATTAGAGAGATCCGATATCTCATCGGCATAGTCACGACTATGACTTTCCATCTTAGTGATGGTTTCTTCATGAGCCTCGATCATGTCATTGGCTTCACGAAGTTGTTCCAAGAGAGCAACGAAATGCTTCTTGGATTTGCCCTTGAGCTTACTCATGAAGGACTCAAATTCATTGAACTCCTCATTAGACCCCTTACCATTATCAAAATCATCCATTGAAGGAGGGTTAGGAATAATGGTGGTTTTGATGTTGGGGGTTACCTTGTTGGTGGCCTTAGCCATGAGGCACTTGGCGGTGATGTTCTCGTTGGGTGCATCGAAGAGAGACACCCGGGGAGTTGTGACAATGGCAACGGATGCCATGGCCATTGTTTCACCATCTTCATCATCATCGTCATCCTCATGGTATTCTTCTTGAACCACCAACCTGCGAGACGGAGTCTTCTTGGTGAAGTTGTTCTTGTTGGGGAAGGACTTGGCTTTGTCTTTTTGGATGAACTTGCCACCATTGTCTTCCCGCTTCTCGTAGGGACAATCCGCAATGAAATGGCTAACATTGCCACAGTTGAAACAGGTTCTAACTCGTTGCTTCCCTTTGAGGCCACTTGAGTTGTTCTTGTTGAAGTTGGGTCTTGTATTCTTCTTACTCCAAAGCTGTCTTGAGGCAAGAGCCATGTGCTCATGATAATCATACTTCGTGTCCTCGGGGTTGCTCTCCTCATCTTCCTCTTCTTATTTTTCTTCCACACTAACCCTGGCCTTCAAGGCAAGATTGGGCTTCTTTGCCCTTTGGGAACGGAGCACCGCATTGTCGGCGGTCTTGTCCAAGATTCTCATTGCAACAAACTCATCCAACACTTCACTAGAGGTCATGGAGCGGAAGTCCGGTCTTTGGAGAATGACGGAGGACATGGCCTTGTTGTAGGGCATCATGGCCTTGAGGAACTTGCGCCTGATCCAGTTGTCATCCGTGTCCTTGCTTCCATGATCTCGGAGTGCGACTGCGAGTATGATCACTCTTCGAAAGAGCTCACGAGGTTCTTCGTCCTCTTTCATTGCAAACTCATCGGCTTCATCTTGCACCACTTCATAGTTGGAGCGTTGAATGCTAGCACTTCCTCGATAGAGACGCTCGACACATTTCCATGCTTCTTTAGCCATGGCATGAGGTCGAAGATGAGGGAGATCTTCGGGAAGGATTGCATCTTGGATGATGAAGAGAGCACTTTCATTGAATTGATTGTCCACTTCTTCTCGAGGGGTGAAGTTGCTTGGATCATGAGGATAGAAACCTTCTTCAATAATTGTCCAAAGGTTAGTGTTCACATGTTTTAAGTGACGCTTGAAGCGATAGAGCCAAGCATCAAAATCTTCATTTTCACATATTTAGGAGGAGGACTGGCATGATTCAAATGAGTAGAGGGGATCGGTCCTCTATACACCGGGGGTTCCACATTGGCAAAGATGCCAGTGCCATTTCTACCACTAGTAGACGGACTCTTTTCACTATTAGCTTCCCCCTTGTCGGCGTTAGCATCCGTCACCTTGTTAATGGGATCACCCACTTTCATCGGGGAGGTAGATAGTTTGAGTCCCTCTAGGAATTCAGAAAACATGCTTTTAACCTCGGCCGTCATGGAGGTTTTCAATGTGTCTAAAGCCACATTGAATTCCTCACGAGAGACCGAGGTTCCCCCTTCGGCCGAAGACGAGACGGGATTCACACCGGAGTGCTCCTCCGCACCGTCGTTGTTGTCAACCATACTCTTCGGATGACAAAGTCCTTAATAAAGAGACGAGGCTCTGATACCAATTGAAAGGATCGATATAGTTGACTAGAGGGGGGGTGAATAGCCAACTAACAATTTTTAGACTTTTCTTTAACAATTTAAAACTTGCAATGAAATAGGTTGTCTAGATGTGCAACTACGTGGACAACCTATATGATGCAAAGACAATAAGCACACAAGCAAGCAATGGATATAGCACAAGTAAGCTTGCAAAAGTAAAGGGATAAGATAACCAAGAGTGGAGCCGGTGGAGACGAGGATGTGTTACTGAAGTTCCTTCCTTTTAAAGGGAAGTACGTCTCCGTTAGAGCGGTGTGGAGGCACAATGCTCCCCAAGAAGCCACTAGGGCCACCGTAATCTCCTCACGCCCTCACACAATGCGAGATGCCGTGATTCCACTATTGGAGCCCTTGAAGGCGGCAACCGGACCTTTACAAACAAGATTGGGGCTATCTCCACAACACTTGGAGGCTCCCAACAATCCCGCGAAGCTTCACCACAATGGAGTATGGCTTCGAGGTGACCTCAACCATCTAGGGTGCTCAACACCCAAGAGTAACAAGATCCGCAAGGGATAAGTGGGGGGAATCAAATATCCTATGGTGGAAGTGTAGATCGAGCCCTTGTCACCCAATCCCGAGCAAATCAACAAGTTTGATTGGCTAGGGAGAGAGATCGAGCGAAAATGGAGCTTGGAGCAACAATGGAGCTTAGAGGTGGAAGAGGTAGTCAACTAGAGGTAGAAGACACCCTTATATAGTCGTGGAACAAATCCAACTGTTATCCACATGTTCAGCCCGCGACACACGGTACTACCGCTCCAGGGGCGCGGTACTACCGTGAGGCTGTGCGGTACTACCGTGGCTGACCACAGTACTACCGCGACAGCAGCACAAGCCGAAACTAGCCTGACGAGGGAGCAGTACTACCGCTTGCGCGGTACTACCGCACCCACTTGCGGTACTACCGCAAGGCAGGAAAGTCACGGCCTAGGTAGGGCGCGGATGAAATAAATTACATCCGTGCCTACTTCCGCTGAAACTGAGGTGGTACAAAAATCCGACGCGGTACTACCGCTCGCGAGGTATGGTACTACCGTTGCGGGCGCGGATGTAAAAAATTACATCCGCGCCTACTACCGTGACACTGCGGTACTAGGAGGAAGGGCCACGGTACTACGACTCCTAGGGAGCGGTACTACCGTGGGCCCTCGCGGTACTACCGCGCTGGACGAGCGGTACTACCGTGGAGGGCGCGGATGTAAAAAATTACATTCTCCCCTACTACCGCACCGGAGCGGCACAAGGCATGGGAGCCGCGGTACTACCGCTCCAGATGAGCGGTACTACCGTGACACACAGCGGTACTGCCGCTTGTACTTGCGGTACTACCGCAAGTACAGCAGTAGTCATCAGATTTCCGCACAACCAAGATAACAAAGGGAAGCTCCAAAATGCAGGGAAAGGAGGAACAAGTGTACGTGTTGATTCCACCCAAACCTTTCCGACGCGGACCCCCTTTTAATAGTATGGCTCTCCTACGACTCTAATCCACCAAAGAGAAACGTAGAACAACGCCGACTTCAATAGTCTCCGAGGGGCACCGAATCGTCTCATGCCTAGAGATGAAGTATCTGAGAAACTCAAGGCACATGATTAGTCCGCAAATGCATTGTCGTCAATCACCAAAACACCTGAGGGATAAATATGCCCTTATAGTCTTGTCCAATCATTCTCCTAATGATGTGATCTCGTTCATCAAATGACAACACATGTCTATGGTTAGGAAACTTAACCATCTTTGATTAACGAGCTAGTCTTGTAGAGGCTTACTAGGGACACGGTGTTTTGTCTATGTATCCACACATGTATCAAGTTTCCGGTTAATACAATTCTAGCATGAATAAGAAACATTTATCATGAATAAGGAAATATAAAATAACAACTTTATTATTGCCTCTAGGGCATATTTCCTTCAGAAGATACCCCGAACAAACCCCTAATAGGATTATTTTCCATAGTAACAAGTGAAAGTAAATTTTAGAACACTATATAAATGTTTCCTTACCAAAGGCGCTTCACTACCCAGCAACGGCGCCAGAAAAGAGTCTTGATGACCCACAAGTATAGGGGATCTATCGTAGTCCTTTCGATAAGTAAGAGTGTCGAACCCAAGGAGGAGCAGAAGGAAATGACAAATGGCTTTCAGCAAGGTTTTCTCTCCAAGCACTAAAATTATCGGTAACAAATAGTTGTGTGATAAGATAATTCGTAACGGGTAACAATTAACAAAAGTAACTAATGTGCAGCAAGGTGGCCCAATCCTTTTTGTAGCAAAGGACAAGCATGTACGAACTCTTATATAAAGCAAAGCGCTCCCGAGGACACATAAGAACTAATGTCAAGCCAGTTTTCGTCATGCTCATATGATTCATGTTCATTACTTTGATAATTTGATATGTGGGTGGACCGGTGCTTAGGTGCTGTCCTTCCTTGGACAAGCCTCCCACTTATGATTAACCCCTCTCACAAGCATCCGCAACTATGAAAGAAGAATTAAGATAAATCTAACCATAGCATGAAACATATAGACCAAATCAGCCCCTTACGAAGCAACGCATAAATTAGGGTTTAAGCTTTTGTCACTATAACAACCCATCATCTACTTATTACTTCCCAATGCCTTTTCCTAGGCCCAATCATGGTGAAGTGTCATGTAATCAACGCGGGGGTCTGTCAGGTGGCCCACAAGGCAGGGGGCGCGCCCAGGGGGTAGGGCGTGCCCCCCACCCTTGTGGATGGCTAGTGCTTTCTTCGCCCAATATTTTTTACTAATTTCAAAATGACTCTCCGTGAAATTTCAGGACTTCTGAAGTTGTGCAGAATTGGTCTCTAATATTTTCTCCTTTTTCAGTCCAGAATTCTAGCTGTCGGCATTCTCCCTCTTCATGTAAACCTTATAAAATAAGAGAGAAAAAGCATAAGTATTGTGCTATAATGTGTAATAACATCTCATAATGCAATAAATATCAATATAAAAGCATGATGCAAAATGGACGTATCAAGCAGGCATGCATGCAAATGTCATTGCCATTGAGTAAACATTATAATCGACATTGAGAATGATGGCATTGATATTATCTTCAGGATATCAGAAAATAAAAATTATAGTAAATTTACACCGATTTTTCTTTTCTAAATAAAATTTATGTCATTGAGAAATTGATCATAGACTCATCATCATTTTTTATGCAGCACAGTGTGGTGCGAAAAACCGAACCACATGACTATCATAATTTTCCTTAAGGTAGTTTTAGCCCACTAGTAATGGTCAAATTGGTTAAAAATGCCATAAACATGGCATTAACATAAATATCACACGCAATAAAAAATTCAAATATTTTTTTTCCAAAACTCTAATGATGATTCATAATTGTGCTCATTATTAATATTATTTTATAAAATTAATTTCATCATTGAAATAATACTTGAAAGGTGATCGTCATAAAAGATGACACAAGAAAATGACATCAACATCAATATGAAACCACGTTTTGCAAATAAAATCTCTTGTTTGTTCTATTCTTGTTTGAAAATTGAATCATAATTTACAACACATTTTAGTGGCAATTATTCAATTTATAGCAGTGCAAAAACATTTTTAAAATAAACATAATAATATGGGAAAAAGGCATTGAATTATTTTGAGCGGTTGAAAAAGAGGCACTGAATACAATGAAAAAGTCCAGAACATAACATGGCCCACGGATGCCAATTACACACATAGCCCGCCAGATTTTTAAAACTAAAAAGAAAAACATTTCTTTGCTCGGTCAGGACAACCTAGGCCGTTGCCCATGGTCAGACTTGGCCCGTTTAGCATTCCCGTTCCAGGCTGTGTCTCCGCTCTATCGCCAGCCGTTGGATCAGATCGAACAGCTCCGTACTTATCCGCTCCCGACGAGAGAGGCGATTCCAGCGGCGATTCCTATCCGGCGACACCATCCATGGCGGCGCGGTGGCTGTGTTCGGCGGAGCAGCGTGCGACGGGCCTGCGCGCTCCTCCGTCGACTGTGGCTGCCGGTGACGCTCGCATGGCGTCCGGTGACGAGGTTGTGGACGCGAGCGGCGGTCACCATGACATGAGGAGACGGCGACGTGCGCGGACGGGTGCATCTTTCCGCGCGTCGTCCGAGGAACGGCGGCGTTGCCGGCCTCATCGTCCTCACGCAACAGCACGACAGTGCAGACCCCGAAGGCCTTCGCCATCCAAGCTAATCCCCCCACCTTTTCTTTGATTTCTGCATTTTGGGCTTCAAATTTTGGGGATTTTCGATCTAGGCTTAGGGTTTCGTATTTGGGGAAAATTGGGGATTTCATAAATTTGCTAATTCCGCTCCTCGTTGCTACCCAAAACGTATAAAGTGCTAATCCATCATAAACATGAAGTATAGTCCCTTAATCATGATCAGATAATCAATCACAGAGAATATTTGTGCCCTAAACATGTAACTAAGACCATTATGCTTGGACAGAAAACCATTTAGATTGCAATCATATCGCGTGGTGAAACCATTATTGTTAGAATATAACCGAAATAAGTTAGCAGTAAAACATGAACGTTGGTTGCTATCTGTAAACCATTAGAATTTAATCATGTTCAGTTAGCACTAGCATATGAAATTAGACCGTGGCGTTAGCAATCAACTTCATCCATGGTCTACCAAACATCATTAGGATCTACTCCTTTTATTACTTGTCTCGAAAATGATGTATCTAGAACTAAAATACTAAAAGATACATCCATTTCTGCGACAAGTAATTCCAAACGGAGGGAGTAGATCTCTGATTGGAACACCTTAAACTATTGTCGTAAGTCAAAGTTTTGAAATTTTGACCAACTTTATAGGGAAAAGTAGTGGACAGAGGGAGTACATAAATAAACCAGTGTTTCTTTAAGCACCGGTGCTTATTTGTATAGGATAGACGCTTACTTAGGGCATCTACAATGGTAGACGCTTGCAAACACGCTAACAGTGAAAAGAATAAATATTGCCGAATTAAAAAAGTGCCTAAGCGCCCTACGTTGCAATGGCAGGCGCTAATTACATGCGTTAAATTGCACTACCCGGGCGCTTCGCGTGGGAAGAAAAACAGGAAAGCGCCCGGCGCTCAGGCTTGCATCGATGCTACACATGACGCTGGGATTCTAGTGATAACTGCCTAATCAACCAGGAATCTGATCCTGGCGCCCGTGCTAAGCACCGGGCGTTGTACATGCCCTTAGGCGTCTAGAAATAAACACTGATGCTTTAGAAAAATCTGGTTTATTTTTCTAAGCACCTCCCTAAGCATCTAGCACAGGGCCTAAGTGTAGCGGAATATGATGTACTAACCGTTATTTGCAGGGACCAGTAGAGTATAGCCCATGTACTAACCGTTATTTGCAGGGACCAGTAGAGTATAGCCCATGCTGGATGCACCTTGGGATCTCCAGCAAGGGGGAGATGGCTGGGGAAGAAAGGCGGCAGCAGGGTAGATGGCAGCAGGAAGCCACCGGCTCTGCCTTGCGGTGTCCGGCGGTGGATGTTGGCCTTTTGATCCCCTTAGCACCCTTTTAGGATCAGCGGTTAGGAGTTTGTTGGGGTTTAACCCATGTATACCTGTGTACATCTGCCCATGGGGCACAACCTCCTACTTTTATATCTTACTAGCAAGATGTCCGTGCGTTGCACGGAACATCAAGATCTTATGGAAGAAAATGATGGACGAGGAAGGCCTTATTATCTGCAAATGTGGAGAGGAGAGCGGGTAAATTTTTATTGTTTTCTTTCTATCCGTTAGATATAGATCGGACGGCCTATATTCCAGGATGGCAGGCGCACCATCATCACCAACTCTGCTTTTTATAGGAGTAGAGATATCCAATAACCGAAAAACAGGACGAGCCTACACAAAATTACCTCCCATCAAACAAAGAGAAATATCCTAGACGGACCTACTCCTACATATCTACACTAATTTTCTTCTGCACCTCCTTTTGGCATTCATGGTAAATAGAGAAATGCTCAGATAGAACATTTGGATTGAATTTTGGGTATATGATTATCAAACAAGAGAAAGGTCCCAGATTATTCAAACTGCAGAATACCAGCAACGAACACAGCGTTTTTCTGGAAGCCAGTGTACTAGGATGCTATTTCTTTTACAGACCAGAAAAAGGGGGGAAATATAGTTACATGGGAATTGAATCTGCATACACAGCAGGCATGCAAAACAGAATCCCTGCAAAAGCTGTCAAAAGCTATACTCACATATCAGCTAGCTGCTCAAAACATCAGGCTAGCAACGAGCCGAAACAAGGGAAATGAATAGTACTAGTATTGTGTTGCCAGGAGAAGCACCAGCAATCTTCAACAAAGAACACACTTCCTTCGGTTACAGCACCACCCTCAATAGATTAATCTTTGTATCGTGCTTTCGCTGCATTAAACACCTCCCTTGCTGCCTACTCCAAACAACTCTGTTCCCAACAGCAGCAGCAGATTTTGCATCTCCTCCTTTAACCGCAGCGCGAAGACCAAATTATGAAGCCAATGGCTTATCAGTTTAACAACTATTACCTCCGTCCAGAAAAGCTTGCGTTCGATTTATCTAGATACAGATACATCCATTTGAGAGACAAGCTTTTTGGGACAGAGGGAGTATGTTGGAAGCATGCTCTGTTTCTAGTATTAATTCCAGACCGACCATAACACAGCTGCTAGTCCAATCAGAACAAGGCACTTAGTGTTGCCAGTAAAAAGAATGAACCAAACTTGCCAACGGACTGAATAATGACAGTTATATTAGTAGCAAGAGAAATAGAGATACAACAATGGTGATATCTATTATAAATCAGCTCTTAACACTTCCATGCCAAAGAGTTAGTAATTTGGCTGTTGGAGTCCATGATTTATCAAGGATTCATGGGAGGAACAAGGTTGATGATCTGAAGTGACAAGACATACGTGTTGGTGTTTAGATCATTCAAACATGGGAAGCGCTGTTGCTGTTCCAATACTGATTCGGTTACTTTCATATAAGATGGTCAGTGAAGATCTACCTTACTGGGCTTCAGCCTTCAAGAAGGGTCTTCTGAGACAGAACCACGAATACGCCGTCCAGTGATTGCTTCTGCCCGCGCCCTCCATCTGCTCTCCGGGATATGGAATTTGTTGGAAAACATTTGACCCCAAGTCTAACACAATAGCCCAATCTTGATGCTTGACTGTATCGTGCTCTACAAAGTAGACACAATTCCTCCGGATCATAGTAAAGTCCTTTGCACAGAGGGCAAACGCGTCACCGCGGCCCAAGAAGAGTGAGTACTCGCCGAGATCCGTAACCTTGTCCTGCAGCTCCAGGCGCTCCGCTGCCCAATCCGGGCGGTAAACTTCGACAGCCTTTATGTTGGGCGCCCGGTACATCACAATAAGCAGCAACTCGCCATTGAATGCGACCACATACCACGTCGGCCTGCCACCACCAGGGAACTGTCGACATCCATGGCACGCTCGCAGAGCACTGTAAAGGTACGTGCTCTCGACAAGCTTGGGAGGGGAGCGATCAAGATCATAGACGTGAAGGCTCCACCCAATCTCGGTGAAGTAGAATTTCCCTTGATGGAATGCCGCGCTATCGATTCTGCCGTTTGGCGGCTCGAGCTGCATAGTCCATGCGGCATCTCCAGGCCGCCAGAAGAAGAGTGTCTGGCCCATGCAAGTATCAGTACTGTAGAGCTTCTGGCTTGCGATCGCCATCCAATCAGGCGAGGTGAGCGGGTCTCCTGAGAGGAAGACTTGGACAACGGCGGGCAAACAGGGCAGAAAGATCTCAGCTTCAGAGAGGGGCTCCCAGAGGACAAACCGCGTTGGGATTGCAGGTTGTCCATGAGAGCAAGCCAGCCAAGGGGCGTGCCGCAGCAATATGGTAGGCCCGCCGGCGTGGGCGTGCCCAAGTAGATCCGCCGGCCGCCAAGGGGCAGCCAAAACGAGTGCTCGCCGACCGGGCCAACCAAGTTCCATGGTTCGCGGCCGGCGACGATCCACGGACGACAGGCGGCCAGCCGGGAAGTGGATGCGCGCCAGTGGGAGCATACCTGATGGATGTGGATCCGGTCCGCGTCGCCTGGCAGGCGGCCGGAGATTTCCGTGAGGAGCTCCGCCGGGATGGAGGTCCAGCCGGCCATCTTTTGAGGGGTAGCGAGGTGATGCGTTGGACGATCGTGTGTGGTTTCTTGGTCTTTTTATTATGGAAAACGTTATGTGCCGGCGGACCGGACGAAGCTTCGGCCGGTCGCGATCTATGGCTAACACGTAGGAATATTCATTGTTTGCGTTGTTGGATTTTCCTCCTCGGCCCACCACATGCCCTTGGCCCATCATGGCTGCTTTTTTTTTCTCATCCTTCAATGCGTCGTCCTCTACTTTTTGTTATCTTTTTCCCATATGAGGAGCTTACCCCAAGTGGCGGCCGCATTGCTGGAACCAGTGACTTTTTCTACATCCATTCACGACGGAGCTACGACCGCGACGACGAAGACGGCCTCTTGCTGCAATCGTTGTTAGTTTTTGTTACAATCGGCGAGAAAAATTGCTACATCCATTCATGACAGAGATGCGACCCGAGACGGCGCGAGGATGATTTTTGCTGGACCCGTAATTGTTTTTTGCTACTACCGGCGAGGTTGTTTTGCTACATCCATTCATGGCGGAGATGTGACCAAGGACAACGGCGACGAGGATTTTTGCTGCATCCATAATTGTTTTTTGCTACTACTAACGAGGTTTTTTTTGCTACATTCATTCATGGCGGTGACGCAACCCGGGACGGCGGCGACGGTGATTTTTGTTGCACCCATAATTGTTTTTTGCTACTACCGGCGATGTTTTTTTGCTACACCCATTCATGGCGGAGATGCGACCAGGGACGGCGTCGACGATGATTTTTGTTGCGCCCGTAATTGTTTTTTGCTACTACTGGAGAGGTTTTTTGCTACATCCATTCATAGCGAAGGTTTGACCCGAGACATTGGCGACGATGATTTTTGCTGCAATCGTTGTTATTTTTTTTTGCTACGACCGGCAAGGTTTTTTGCTACATCTATTAAATGGCGTTGGTTGGCTACTCATTCGTGCAACCCCGTGCAGCGAGCGTCGACGATGAGGGCGGCGGCGGCGCACCGGGGGTGCTTCAATCAAGTTACTTTTTGAAAGTATTTGGTGATTATTGTTTGTAAACAAGCTGGAAATCTACTCCCAAGGAATTGTTATTGTTTCTTGATGGAATGCTACATGAGTGCTTTTTATTTTAGAAATATGGGGAATATGCTGGAAACATACACCAATTTTGCTTTTATGGTTTTTGTTTTTTGGTTTATGCTACAAACATACACCAATTTTGCATTCATGGTTTTTGTTTTTAGGTTTATGCTGCAATGATACATACTTTTTTTGCTTTGATTTGTAGGTTGTGAAGGTTTGCCGACATAGGTGATACACTCTAAAAACAAGTGCATACTCCCTATATAGATAGCAATGAGAAGTGTAGCATCATTAGGGTGGGCTCTATGCACGAAACAACATGCAGCATGCACGGCATGGCGCTGATGCACATGGGATTAAAATAATCAACAAATCGTATGTGCGCTGTTGTGGAATTGTCACGGCAGATGTCCTAGTGAAAGGACTTAGTCGTGGAGCCATCGCAACTAGGAAGCTTAAAGGAGTTAAAACGATACAAAGGACACGGAAGTTTATACTGGTTTGGCCCCTTGTGGTAAAGGTAATGGCTTAATCCAGTTTGAGGTGGGATTGCTTATGTCTCGATTACCAGGGAGCGAAATCGCTTGACCTAGCTCTCGATCTGATGTTACTTGTCCTGAACCACCGTCGGGTCGTCCCTTTATATACAGAGGTCGACGCCCAGCGGCTCACAGAGTCCCGCCCAGCTCATAAACAGTGTCCATCTCGGTCTCTCTCTATTCCTGCCTTACAATGCAAGTTATATACATATGACAGTTTATCTCTACGGGCCTTAAGTCGCCTTTGGGCTTTGGGCCCTTAACTGAGCGGCCATCTTCAAGCATCGTATTGGGCTTCATGAATCGTCATAGGTATAACCCGGCCCCTTTTGGGCGGGTCATATCTAATAGTTGTATCCCCAACATTAGGCCCCAGATTGATTTGAACTCGTTCATGTCAATCTTCAATACTTAGAAAAAAATCTTCTGCTCTTCGTTTGAACGAAAATTTTGTAACCCACCATGACGTCATCCTCTGGATCTATGATAACCCGCCATGACGTCATCTGTCTTTAATTCACACTTTGTCCAACATATCTCAGCGGATCCTTATCTTAATGACCATCCCGAGAATTGAGGCGTCCTAGTAGCTGGATAGCCATATTTTTGGCCTCCTCGTTTTTCGCGCCCATTTATCAGTCTTTCCCTTATAAATAGGCACGACCCAATCTTTCCTCATTCTCTCCCTTTCCAGCGTCTTCTTCCTCTCATAACCCTTCTGCCGCTTGAGCTCCGCCACCGCCGTAGAGCACCTCATCTTCCTCAACCTCGGCCGCTGCATCAACCTGAGTCGATCCAGAGAACGGTGGCGACCCTTCGCAGTAGATCTGCAGCCGTAAGTTTCTGCCTTCCCGTACCTCAGATCCGCATTAGGGTTTGCGAGTTTCTCTGTGTTCTTCGTAGTCATCTTCAATGCTCATACCGCGAGCCTCTTTGATCTGAAAATGGTGTAAAACCAATGCAGTAGTTGTTTTGTTTCCACTTTTGATACCAGTAGATCCCCTTCCCTAGAAGAAAAGATCTTGCGAGAGCTCATGAACTCATCTGTACTGGTTTTTAGGTCTAGATTTATTTTATTTCCTGAACAGCTGTTGATCCAAAATAATAGTTGCGGCATGTGAAACTTGTTTGTATAACACTTAGCCAAAAACTGCACTTTGCTAGATCCATCTAGCCATGGAGGCTTAAACTGCCGACTTAAATTGCAATGCTCAATAGACATCATCCAACTTATCATGGCGGCTTAAATAATTTGCACTGCTCATCGCAGTTTACGTAACTTGACTAATTAGTCATATACCATTAGGCCCCTTTATAAGCCGCCATCTTAAATATGAACTGTAATCTTTTTTCCTACGGCTTAAATGTGAACCGGCATTTTACTCTTTGTTAGGCTTCCTTCGTCACAATGCCACCCAAAACAAGCACTTCATGCAACTGGGTCAAATCCATTGTCACTGATAGTACCCTTGATGACTTTGTGAAAACCGGCTATTTGCCGAAGAAGGAGGTCATGTCATACCGCTCTCCTGATCCAAAAAAAGAAAAACCTCAGCCCAAAGAAGGGGAAGTCGTCGTTTCTACTGATCACATGATCCGAGGCTTTTCGCCACCCGGCTCAAAATTCTTCAGAGATGTTCTGCACTTCTTCGACCTCCACCCTCAAGACATCGGACCCAACTCCGTGTCTAATATCTGCAACTTTCAAGTGTCCTGTGAGGTGTATCTTGGAGAAGATCCCAGCTTGCTACTCTTCAGAGAGTTGTTTTATTTGAACCGCCAGAACGAATGTGTCAATGGAACTAGTTTGGAGCTCGGCGGGGTCTCAATCCAACGACGGAGAGACGCCATTTTCCCTTATGCGAATCCACCAAGTCACCCCAAAGACTGGAACCAGACATGGTTCTACTGCCAAGATACTACTCCGGATGATGAGAACCCTCTGCCCGGCTTTCGCGCCCTGCGCCTCGAGTCTAATCGTCCTCTTCTAGACAAGTTGTCACCCGCTGATCGCCAGAAACTCGCCCCCACCATGGCTAAAGTCAAGGCTCTTTTGGGGAACGGTTTAAACGGTATTGACTTGGTCCGGGTTTGGGTTGCCTGGCGGATCATTCCATTAAGCCGCCGCTCCGGTTTGATGTGCACCTACACGGGCAAGAAGGATGACCCTCTGCGGCACAGCCCGGACGATTTACTTGACGACGTCATTAACGATATGACCAAGTCACTCTTGAATGAGATCCTAGCAGATTGTGGCAAGGGTGGGCTTAAGCCCTTTCTGCAAAACTAACCCGGCTTCAGCGGTAAGCCGCGAGACTGAGTAAATTTTCCTTCAACCTTGATGTTTTGTCTTTACTTAAACCTTTGCTGACTTTCACAGGCTGACGACCAATTTTGGAAGAAAAAGTATGATCATGAGGCTGCAAAAAGAGACAGGAAGGCCAAGAGAGTCGCCAGGAAAGCCGCCGCCAAGAAGAAAGGAAAGAAGGGCAACGCCTCTGACTTGCTTCGACTAGAAGATTCCTCTGAGTCGGAGGTAGCTCTTGACTCTCTTGGCTCCTTTTTTAACCACCTTATTGGCACTGACTATCATCAGGAGGACATGGGAACGAGTCATGGAGCGGATGAAGAGGTAACTATTATTTCCTCCGACTCCGAGCCTTTGCCAAGACAGAAAATCCGAAGAGTAACCCGGAAAGTAAGATTTTCACATCCCTTAGCTTATGAAGATCCTCAATTTCTTTTGAAGCGGCATATTCATGAGAGCCGGAGGCAAACCCGGACCAGCAAGGATGCGGAACTCTCCTTCGGCTTACCTAATACACCAAGGAAGCGCCGGAACAAGGTCACCTCCGACTTAAATCCTTTTTTTCCTTTGGTGGGTCTCACTTGTCAACCACTCAACTCTTCTGATTCGAATTATCAGGAAACTTCACCTTCCTCCGGTGACTCACTCTAGTCCAACATGCCGGCCTTTAAAACTACTCCAGGGTAACGATGATTTACTTATCCTGTATTCATTTCAATTCTTTATACTTGTACTGATCTTTTTGATCTTGTGGAGCGGAAAAGCAAAGCCTAGCAAGAGGGTGAAGAAGAACAAGTCGGCCGAAGAGTCAACCTTCAAAGAGCCAGAACTTTAGACGGTCGCGCCTGAGGCCTCTGTTCTTGAGCTGCCACTTGAACCGGTGCATGATACGCCAACGTCAACTACTGACCCGCCTGCCGAGCAAGCCGCCGATGGCTCTGAAAACCCTGAAGTCTCTAGCCCGGCCAAGACAGACGACCCGCAAGATGCTGATGTTGAGATTACCAAGACCGGCTACACTGAGCTGGGGAGACCAACTGTGCTTGCCAAGTGTTCTGCCAAGGAGGAGCATGTGGAACGTCATAAGGTCAGATTTGGCATTGTTGATTATACTCACATGAGCATTGGGGAAGTTTTTTCTGGTTATCTTAGCCAAGTGCACAGCAGTCGTGACCTCGAAGTTGATATGGTGAAGCAAATGCACCAGAAATTTGAGGTATAAACTCTTCCCTTCACTAAATTATCCTTACTATGCCAGCCCCCAAGTCTATTGCTTATGATGAATATGCTATAGACTTAGAACAAATGTATAAGCATTAGTAATATCCTTTGGTTAAATTTGTAAAATTCTGTCTTAATCCGTAGTCCCCAAGGGCCGGTTTAATCAAAATGAAGGAGCCGGGCCTTCACATGCTTGTGTAGAATATAGCACTTGCGCAGATTTAACAGCAATATGCATTAGCCCCGAAGTGCCAAGTGTTGTTGCTTGCAAAGTGCTTGGGACTTACTCTCATGAACCGCCACTTAGATAGAATCCTTTGGTAGACATTAGCCCCCAAGCGCCGAGTGTTGTTGCTTGCAAAAGGCTTGGGACTTAATATTGTATGATGATATTCATGATTTTGACCCCGTATTTGTACAGGCCACAAGTACTCAACTTCAATCAAAACTGTCTGATTTGAAGAACCGCCTGAAAGCACAGGAGACTGAAACCCAAAGAGCCAACTCCAAATTTGAATTCAGTGTGTCTGAACAAGAGAAACTGAAAAAAGACTTTGAAGTGGAGAAAAAGGCCTGGGCTGAAGAAAAGATCGCCTTGACCCATCGAGCTGAGAAAGCAGAGGCGGCTCTTGAAGAGGTGACCGCCGAGTTATCTGGCTTAAAACACCATGTATCTCAGATCGTCTCAACAATCTTTGGTAAGTCGCCCTGCAAGTGTCAAATATTTGAATCTTTCTAGTGATCATATGAATTGCCATTAACTCACCTGACATTGCTATGCAGGCCCCAGGAGCACAAATCTCAATCAGGACATGCTGGTGAAGCTGAAGGCGTTTTATACGCTCGTGGAACAACTTTACACTGGACCTCAGCGTGCCTTAGCCACAGTTGCCCTGTCAAACGAAGTCCCCACAGTCCTGGTGGATGTACTAAGGAAGCTTTCTGTGCTGCCCCAACGATTCAATGAACTAAGGCGATCCTCTGCAAGAGTCGCAGCCATTGCCGCCTTAAGCCGGGCCAAAGCTTGGCTACCGGAATTAGACCCGGCCGGCATCGCCATTAGGTATCCAAGCCTTAAGGAGGATGGCACTTCATTTGAACAGGAGGACTTCGCCGCTTGTGTGAAAGAAGTACGCCCTGTGGCCACCCTGATTGCTGATGAGGTGGATCTCACCAGGTACCAGCCGGGTTATGACGCGGAGAATCGGAGGATCCCAACGCCGCATTATAAAGTGACCAACCTGATCCCACCAATCCGTAAGCATACCTTCGCCCCTGAAGTTGACCGGCTGGACTAATTGATGATGAAGCTGAATTTTAAGCTTTGAATGACATTGACTGGTCAATATCAACCTTCCAGGACATGGAACAGGACGAAGGAGCGAAGAGGGTTGATCCAGAAGCTTCAGGTCAACAAGAAAATTGATCTGCCGGGCGGCTCATATTTGTAGCCTGCTGAAAAGCTACTTAATCATTTGGACTTGGGGAGTCATGTAATAGGGTAAAAATAACTTTGCTTTGTCGTGCCATCGTGCACATGTTGGTAATCAACACTGTTAAGCCGTTGTCTTATATCTGCCCCTTTTTATACTTATCATCTGTTTTCCTTACGCATAAGAAAGTCTTGAATTGTCCTGCACATAGAAATAGATCACAAGAGCCCTTGGCGGCTTACCACAGGGTGGGTCATATTATCTTTCATACAACCACTAATATGAAAAAAAGCGTCATAGATAAGCCTGTTCTGAATTATAGTTTTGAAACACAACTATAATATCATACCTGTGACTTTGAATTTGCACTGCCAATTTATGTGACCTGAACAGTAAGGGTGATAACCCAATCCTTAGAAGCCAACACTTCCAAATATATGATGATTGTCATATGCTGGCACTTATTGTCAAAAGCCAAGCCGGGTTAAATTTAAACCACACTTATACTTAGATCTGAACAAAAAAGTCTCAAGACAAAATCAAAGATTGTTTTCAAAAAACTTAAGCCAAAAAAGAAAGAAAAATCGAGGCTTCTGATTCGAATACGATCAGTAAACCGGGCCAAAGGGGTTAAGCTAGGATTCAAATACGATCATGTAGCCCCCAGTGGCTTTGGCGTTGCGCCGATCAAGAGGGTACTGACAGCTATGTTCTCTTTGGTTCGAATACGACCTATGTTTGAACAGGAAGCCCCCAAATGACCTTGAGAGTTTTTTAATTACTCTGATTCGAATACGATCAAAGTCGGACTCAAAAGGGGTTAAGCTATGATTCGAATACGATCAAGAAGCCCCCTAATGAGTTTGGCATTGTGCCGATCAAGAGGGTACCGACAGCTATGTTCTCTTTGGTTCGAATAGGACCTACGTTTGAACAGGAAGCCCCCTAGTGATCATTAGGTTTAACGGCTAGATTCGAATATGATCATGAGCCGGACCAAGAGGATTAAGCTAGATTCGAATACGATCAGGCCCCAATTGGTCGTTTGAAATGATGATGATGAAGACATATGATCGTTGAGGATGAAAAGGACAGAGGTCCTGCTTTATTACTTATCATAATATATACATCGTCAAAATATGTACATCATGAGAGCTGATAGCTCAAGTGTAGTAAGGTCGAAGATGAGCAATATTCCACGACCGACGGGTCTCCTCCTCCGACTTACGTGAGTCTTTGTGCTCTCGAACGTCGATAATATAGTATGGCCCGTTGTTCAAGTTCTTGCTGACCACAAAGGGCCCTTTCCAAGGTGGGGATAACTTATGTGCATCAGTTTGATCTTGGATGTGTCGGAGCACCAAGTCACCTTCCTGAAAGGTTCTGGACTTAACCTGGCGGATGTGATAACGGCGCAGGTTCTGTTGGTAAATCACCGAACGGGCTGCTGCCAAGTCACGCTTTTCATCTAACAAGTCAAGTGCATCCTGACGGGGCTTGTTCGTTATCAGCTTCAACATAAGCTGCCACGCGGGGCGAGTCATGACGGATGTCACTAGGGAGAACCGCCTCCGCTCTGTAAACCATGAAGAAAGGCGTGTAACTCGTAGACCTGTTAGGGGTAGTATTGATGCTCCATATCACAGAGGGTAACTCCTCCACCCAACAACCCGGCGTCCGTTGCAAAGGGACCAAAAGCCGGGGCTTGATGCCTTTCAAGATTTCCAGATTGGCTCTTTCAGCTTGACCATTGGATTGGGGGTGAGCTACTGATGAAACCTCAAGACGGATATGCTCACATTGACAGAACTCCTCCATGGCACCCTTGGACAGATTAGTACCATTGTCAGTTATAATGCTGTGTGGAAAGCCAAAACGAAAGATCACCTTTTTCATGAATTGGACCGCCGTGGCTGCATCACAGTTACTAACTGGCTCTGCCTCAACCCACTTTGAGAATTTGTCAACCTCCACCAAGAGGTGGGTCTTTTTTATCCTTGGACCGTTTGAAAGGCCCAACCATGTCAAGTTCCCAGACTGCAAACGGCCAAGTAATTGGAATCATCCTCAATTCTTGAGCCGACACATGAGCTCGTCGTGAGAATTTCTGACAACCATCACATTTACTAACCAGATATTCCGCATCAGCATGAGCTGTCGGCCAATAAAATCCATGACGAAAAGCTTTGGCCACAAGGGATTTTGAACCGGCATGATGGCCACAATCTCCTTCATGAATCTCACGAAGAATTTCTTGACCTTCCTTAGGAGAGACACAATGTTGAAACACCCCAGTGACACTGCGATGATGCAACTCGCCATTGGCAATTGTCATTGACTTAGACTGCCGGATTATCTGTCTGGCCAAGGTTTCATTTCATCATCAGGCAACTCGCCCCGGGTCATGTAAGCCAAATATGGCACTGTCCAATCTGGGATGACGTGAAGAGACGCCACCAATTGTGCTTCCGGGTCAGGAAAAGCCAAGTCTTCCTCTATAGGCAACTTGGCAGAAGGGTTATGTAGAATATCCAAGAAAGTGTTAGGTGGCACCGGCTTACACTGAGACCCCAGCCGGCTTAAAGCATTGGCCGCCTCATTCTTTCTACAATTAATGTGCTCCACTTGGTAACCCTTGAAGTGTCCAGCAATGGCATCAACTTCACGGTGATAAGCCGCCATGAGAGGATCCTTGGAATCCCACTTGCCTGATACTTGTTGAGCCACCAAATCTGAGTCGCCAAAGCACCTTACCCGGCTTAAGCGCATATCCTTAGCCATCCGAAGACCATGGATCAAGGCCTCATACTCAGCTGCATTGTTAGTATAGGGAAACATCAACCTTAGCACATAACAAAATTTGTCACCTCGAGGGGAAAGCTAAAACAACTCCAGCCCCCAAGCCTTCCAATTGCCTGGACCCATCAAAGTGAATAGTCTTGATGGCAGTGCGTGGTACATACTTTAAACCATGAGGCCGAAGCTCAATGGCCCACTTGGCGACTCGTCCTGTGGCTTCTCTGTTTTGAATGATATCTCCTAAAGGAGCAGAATTGACCACGGTGATGGGATGACCCAAGAAATATTGCCAAAGCTTCCGGCTTGCCATGAACACCCCGTAAACGAGCTTCTGCCAATGTGGATATATTTGCTTGGACTCAATAAGCACCTCACTAATGTAGTAAACCGGCCGTTGAACTGGATGCTCCTTGCCAGCCTTCTTGCGCTCCACCACAATGGCCACACTGACAGCACATGTGTTAGCAGCCACATATAACAATAATGGCTCTTTATCAATGGGAGCAGCAAGGACCGGTGGCTCAGCCAGCTGTTTCTTCAAATCTTCAAAGGCGGCGTTAGCAGCATCACTCCAGACAAAGTCGTTTGTCTTCTTCATCATCTGATACAGTGGTATGGCCTTCTCATCTAACCGGCTTATAAACCGGCTTAAAGCAGCAATACGACCCGCCAAATGTTGAACATCATTGATACACGCCGGCTTAGCTAAGGAGGCGATGGCCTTGATCTTCTCCGAGTTAGCTTCAATATCTCTGTTAGAAACCAGAAAACCCAAAAGCTTGCCTACTGGCACTCCAAAAACGAACTTGGCCGGGTTAAGCATCATCTTGTAGACTCGGAGATTATCAAAGGTTTCTTTTAAATCATCTATCAACATCTTCTTCTCTCTGGACTTCACCACAATGTCGTCCACATAAGCATGAACATAGCACGCAATCTGACTGTGAAGATAGTTCTGCACACATCGCTGATAAGTCGCCTGGGCACTCTTAAGCCCAAAAGGCATAGACACATAGGAGAAGGCTCCAAACGGAGTAATAAAAGCCGTCTTCTCCTGGTCCTTAATTGCCATCTTGACCTGATTATAACCAGAATAAGCATCCAAAAAGCTTAAACACTCACAACCCGCCGTAGCATCAATGATTTGATCAATACGGGGGAGAGCGAAAGGATCAGCTAGACAAGCCTTATTTAAGTCTATGTAATCCACACACATACGCCAAGTGCCATTCTTTTTAAGCACGAGCACCGGGTTAGCCAACCACTCTGGATGAAAAACCTCAACAATGAACCCAGCCGCTAAGAGCCGGGCCACCTCCTCACCAATGGCCTTACGCCTCTCCTCATTGAACAGCCAAAGAAACTGTTTGACTGGCTTAAATTTTGGATCAATATTGAGAGTGTGCTCATCGAGTTCTCTCGGTACACCCAGCATGTCAGAAGGCTTCCATGCAAAGATGTCCCGGTTCTCACAGATGAACTCGATGAGCGCGCTTTCCTATTTGGGATCCAGATTAGCACTGATACTGAACTGCTTAGATGAATCGCCAGGAACAAAATCAACTAGCTTGGTGTTGTCGGCCGATCTAAACTTCATCACTGGCTCATGCTCTGTGGTTGGTCTCTTCAAGGACGTCATGTCCGCCGGGTCAACATTGTCCTTGTAGAACTTCAACTCCTCTGTTGCACAAACAGATTCAACATAGGCAGCATCGCCTTCCTCACATTCCAGGGATATCTTTCAACTCCCATGCACTGTGATGGTTCCCTTATGACCCGACATCTTGAGCTGTAGATAAACATAACACGGCCGTGCCATGAACTTGGCATAAGCCGGCCGTCCAAACAGGGCGTGATACGGGCTCTTGATTTTGACCACCTCAAAAATTAACTTCTCAGCCCTAGAATCATGCTCATCTCCAAAGGCCACCTCCAGCTCAATCTTACCCACTGGGTATGCCGACTTACCAGGCACCACTCCATGGAAAACAGTGTTGGACGTCTTAAAAGTTTTATCAGTCAACCCCATGCGACGGAAAGTCTCATAATAGAGGATGTTGAAGCTACTGCCTCCATCCATGAGCACCTTAGTGAATTTATATCCACCGACCCGAGGTGCCACCACCAAGGCCAAGTGACCCGGATTGTCAACCTGGGGAGGATGATCTTCCCTGCTCCATAGAATAGGCTGCTCAGACCATCTTAAATAACGAGGAACTGTCGTCTCAACAGCGTTCACGGCCCTCTTATGAAGCTTCTAGTCCCATTTGCACAAACTGGTGGTAAACACATGATACTGTCCACTATTCAGCTGCTTTGGATTACTCTGATATCCAGATTGCTGCTGCTGCTGACCTCCCTGGCCAGATTGCTGATTAGAACCACCTTGATTACCTTGAGAGCCTTAAAAGCTGGAATCTGAACCGCCCATGAAAACCGCCGCCGCCTGAGCCGCCGCCCGGCTCATGATTGTTATCAAACATGTTAGAGTTCTTGAAAGCCTTCATGATCGTACAGTCCTTCCACAGGTGGGTGGCCGGTTTCTCCTGAGTACCATGCCTTGGACAAGGCTCATTTAGCAACTTCTCAAGAGTGGGACCTGACCCACCGGACTGAGGAGGTGGCCTCCCCTAACGTCATTGATTGTTACCCTGTGCATTGGCGTTAGCCACAAACTCTGAGCTACCATTAGCCTTACGTTTATTATTGCCTCCTTGATTTGCCGAGTTATGCTGAGGACCCTTGGCGTTACCGCTCGTCTTTCCCTTCTCTGTCTTCTCATCATCAGACTCGGGATCCTTGGTACTATCAGAGACGACGTATTTGACTAGAGCCGCCATCAGCTGGCCCATGTCATTACAATCGCGCTTGAGCCGCCCCAGCTTCTGTTTTAGAGGCTCAAAACGACAATTTTTCTCCAACATTAAGACTACAAAGCTGGCATCCATCTTATCAGATGAATATATTATGGCCTTGACCCGGCGCACCCAATGGGTCATGGACTCACCCTCCTCTTGCTTGCAATTAGTCAAATCCACAATTGACATAGGTTGCTTGCATGTATCTTTGAAGTTCTGAATAAACCGGGCCTTTAACTCTGCCCATGAACCGATGGAATTAGGGGTAGCCCGTTCAACTAAGTGCGGGCCGTTCCATCCAACATCATGGTGAAGTACTTGGCCATTGCAGCGTCACTGACCTCCAGTAGTTCCATGGCCATCTCATAGCTTGCAATCCATGCCCCAGGCTGTAAGTCGGCCATATAATTAGGCACCTTTCGAGGCCCCTTGAAATCCTTGGGCAAATGCTCATTACGCAGAGCCGGCACCAGACAAGGGACACCTCCAGTACTAGTGGCCACGCCTGCTTCAATTGAAGTCGTCGAATAAACCGGAAAGGACTGGTAAGCCGCCCGCTGAGCCACCTGCTCAGCCATCTACTGAGCCGCCCGCTCAGCCTCTTGACGTGTCCCGTCCTGATCAACCAAATTAAGAGCTCCATCACGAGCCGGGTCATGCCCGCCTGGCTGGTCACGGCGCCGGGCGTTGCTTGAAACGGCTACTAAATCCATGTGCCTGCTATAGCTCGGGCTCCAGCTTGGGCGAGGGGTCGAGTGAATCCTGTCTCGACTATAAGAATATGCCTCCTGCTGCGCCAAAGCCGTCTGAAGAAGTTCTCTGACCCTTCGTGTTTCAACCACCGTCGGAGAGTCACCATCCACCGAGAGAGCCACCAATCGTGCCGCCGCGGCGATCATGTTCTCCAGAGGGTTAGAATAATGACCCGGTGGTGTTGGTACATAGCGAGGTGGAGCAGTATTCGGACGACGGGACTCCGTCACACATGGCTGAACCGGCATCCCTGCCCCGGGCGTTGCAACCTGATTTACCTCTGGCGGGTTACTGGCCCCTGCACCGGGTGTGCGAAAGAGGTTTCTAGGATCATAAACCGGAGGCAGATGGGATTGAGCCTTCTGGTGCCCTCTCCTCATGACCTCATTCGACGCGTTTAGATCCATCATAAGCTGAAGAGCCTCTGATTGAATCTGCTGGGCCCGAGCATCCAGAGTTACCCGCTCCATGGCCATCCTGGCGTCCTCTGCTGCTAAGTTTTCCTTAGCTTGTGCTACCTCCTCGCGTAACCGTGCCACCTCTGCATCATGTTGAGCTTGATCCACCGGGTTGACCACGACGGTTAACAGGGCTATCATCCTATCCATTAGATCCATCAGTACCTGAGCCGATGGGCGCGCAGGGCCTCCTGCCCCGGCTGCCGCTAACCCGGAGGTTATCGTTGCTGCAGCCGTAGAGTTTTGAATGGGTTGCGTGCCATCCATGAAGATCCCGACTCTACTCGGCGGCTCAAAAGGGTCCGGAATACTGCTGCCATCGGAACATCCCCCAAGCCCGCCATCTTGCAGTTGATACAACGAATCCATCTCACCCATGGACGACTCACCATCAGAGCAGATGGCTGTCTCACCGCCAGACACAGATCCTTCAGAAAATTCCCCTCAATGGATGCATCCCACGAAGGCGCGCTTCACAGCAGGCTGAGCCCGGGCGGGTCTCGCACGCTGAGCCGTCTCGACAATGTTGGTGCAGATGTCCGGCTCAGGGCCTGGCTCGCCGATCTTGCCGATGAAGACGTGGATTCTGCCGAAGGGGACCCGATACCCGTACTCAATTGAGCCGGCGTCGGGGCCCCAGCCTGCATCGTCGATGTAGAGCTTTCCGTGATGACTCTTGGTCATCCAGCCCACAACATATCCTTTGAGCCCTTCGAAGCTGCCCTTCAAGAACTCAAATCGATTGTGCACTGGCCCCATGGTGGGCGCCAACTCTCGTGGAATTGTCACGACAGATGTCCTAGTGAAAGGACTTAGTCGTGGAGCCATCGCAACTAGGAATCTTAAAGGGGTTAAAACGGGACGAAGGACACGGAAGTTTATACTGGTTTGGCCCCTTGCAGTGAAGGTAATGGCTTGATCCAGTTTGAGGTGGGATTGCTTATGTCTCAATTACCAGGGAGCAAAATCGCTTGACCTAGCTCTCGATCTGATGTTACTTGTCCTGAACCGCCACCGGGTCGTCCCTTTATATATAGAGGTCCACGCCCAGCGGCTCACAGAGTCCCGGACGGCACATAAACAGTGTCCGGCTCGGTCTCTCTCTCTCTCTCTCTCTCTCTCTCTCTCTATTCCTGCCTTATAATACAAGTTATATACATATGGTGGTTTATCTCTACGGGCCTTAAGTCACCTTTGGGCTTTGGGTCCTTAACTGAGCCGCCATCTTAAAGTATCGTATTGGGCTTCTTGAATCGTCATAGGTATAACCCAGCCCCTTCTGGGCGGGTCATATCTAATAGTTATATCCCCAACATGCGCCGTCCGACCGGCCGAAATTTCAGTCGGCACACCGGTGCCTATCAGTGGTCTTTTATTAGGGTGTGCGTGGTGCGTCGTATCCGAGTCAGGAACGCTGGCGATGGTGCGTTTCGATCGTACGCTACCTCGACTTATTGCTATAGACTGGTTTAGGCTTAGCTAGGCTGGAAGTGCACTCTAACAGATTAGTACATGGAATTATTATGTACAGATGAGCCTTCCAAGCTGAATATTTGAGTGCACTTCTTGTTTGAAGATTTTGTTCACAGCAGCAGGTTGACGCCCCCACCTGTTCAGCATCAAATTCAAAAGATACGCAACCTAAGAATCATGAAACAATGCTACCTGAACCAAAGGATTGTACACCCACCATTATTATTTTTCCATACTATTTGTGTTCTTCAGATCACAATAATTTATTCAGTCTATCTTTTGACATAAAACACAAGTATTGACTTTGAGTCCCTCCACCACATGCAAAGAGACAGCAAGGTCAAACCCCAACACTGTGAAGGTATCTTGGCACCAAACCATCGCGAGGAGAAGGGAATGTGTTGTTGTACATGAAGTGTTAATAAAGTTTGCATTCTTTTTTCTGGTGGATTTGGTGTGTTGGATTTGTTGGGAACGTAGTAGAAAAAAAATCGCCTATCATCTATCAGGAACACTACAAAGATGCAATAACGGTTTAGATCAGATCGTTACCAACTCCTAGTTGCAATGGAAGAAGGCGAGTCGATGTAGATCGTACTTGGAGTCCCTCGAACTGTTCACGAACGATCCCTCAAACGAAATACCGAAAGTGCAAACTCTGCACAGTTTGCAAGTGTACGGTCTTCACGATCCGGCAGCGCTTTGCCATCCAGAGCTAATCACTGTCAGAAAATTAGAGGGGGAAGATTAAAACCACACTAGGCTTCTAGATATGAGGACTAGAGAGGATCTAAATCTAGCTCTAACTGAATCAACTAGAACTAGATAACTAGAAGAGTCTTTAAAAACTTGTGTACAAAAGTGCCCAAAACCTCTAGTATATATAGGTTGGGGGAGAGCGAGGGGTGCCATGAGCCCCCTCCAATTCGGCCTCCTATTTCCTTCTCTAGAAGAAAGGGGGGCGCCTCCCCTATTAGGCCCAAGTGGCTCAACATCTTTCCATCCCTTGGCCTTTTAACACCCGTTCATATTTAATTAAATACAAAACCTCCTAATTATTATTAGAGCCTTTTATTATTAGTTTAACATCTCTGGAAATATTCCAAAACAAATCCTCAAAAACATTTTCCACCTATATATTATTTATCGGTATTACACGGTAAACCCCAAAATCCTCCTGGTGATCCCGAAATGCTTCCGGTTCCTCCTGAAACTATTTTGAATATTAATGAAACTATTTCATAAATATTTCCTCATTACTCCTAACACTCAGCATATCATGATTACCTTAAGCTTGTGACCCTGTAGGTTCGGTAAAACCCCTTTCGTTCAATAACCGATAGTGGAACTGTGGACGTTCATATCGATCCCTATGAGTACATTACAAAACCCGAGGCGAGATGTATTGGTGTCCTCTTGAGTCATTCTCATGCTCACTATACTAGTCTCCGTGTTACCAATTTTGTTCTTCTTTCTCGTTGACATGTTCCAGCACCCCTATGACATAGTCACCTGTGTCTGGTCAGACGACGATGGTGTTGTGACACTGAGAGGGGCCTCTAAGAATATCTCTCCATTGCCGGAGGAGCAAATCCCACTCTTGAGCTATCTAGTCCCTTCTCAAATTTTACGATGAACCTTTAAGTTGTCCTTATGATCATTGTGTTACAGATGACGTTTGAGCAACCCCAAAATCCATTGTACGGTAAGAAGTGACTACGATACTCTCATGGTCTAAGGAACTAAAGCATATGTTAACTCTCCGTGTTATAACGATTGACTTGTGACGATAGCTCTCAAAGTGTAACAATCAAGTTTGGGACACTTCAATATGATTGTTTTTCTAACTTCATATTATCAATGTTGTTTTAGACTATTGTTACACTTAACGACATCTCAAGATCCGGAAAACATGACCTCAAATAACAGTTGAGCCAGTCTTACAGGCGAGACTAGGAATCAGATTTTTATCGTTTACTATTCCACATGTGCATATGAGTTTTCCACTGAATCACATATTCCAGGATCATAGCAGTTATAGCATAGAATAAACTCTTAATTATGAACATAAAAATATAATAATATAATACTATTGTCTCTAGGGTATATTTCCAGGAAACTCCCACTTCCACTAGAGTCAATAATCTAATTAGCACATTTTCTTTAACACCAGTGGCAATCCAGTGTTGTTCCATGCTTTGCTTGTGGTATAACCTTCATCCCATCAGATCTTGATAACTTCATATCTGCGTGTATCATTTGCATTTCTATGCATCTATCATGATCTCACAAGTATTCATAATTTTTGTGAAATTGACTTTGTATGTATTGAATCACTGGCAGGACCTTTGATTCCTTAGATTGAGCCATGGAACCATTGTTGAAAATAATGTTCCATTGGCACAATCATCTAGAAACCATACCAAGCCCAGAAATGAACTTTTGATTCATCACCCTCCATTGTTGCTTCTAAAGAGACAATATACTTAGCCTTCGGTTATAGAATTCACCATAGTAACTTTCCTGGACCGATGAAGATTTTTGTTGATGTACTACTTACAACGAGCATGTATTGATGTAGCTCCTTACAACAATCTCTTCATTTTCTCCGTATGCAAGAAACATGTCGTCAGTACTTAACGACATTTTCACTATTTCCTATGATCAACAAGTTGACCATTCTGGTAACTTTAACTTTGAGTACTATACATAACTGGTTGTTTACATACCATGGAATATAATTAAAACAAGTGTGATTGAAATTATGTATTTTGCTCATCGGTATGTCAGGATGCTGATTCTTGCTTAAAACTCCTTCCATGTGACTTCGACAAGAAACTCTTCTTGGCATTTTTGTACTAAACTTCTTTAATATCTTGTCAATATGTATTTTGGCTAAACCCAATTTGGCACTACTACCTCCATAGAATTTATTCCTAATACCAAGGCTATTGCCTAAGTACTTTACTGAAAAACTATTTTAATGAAGTTCTTATTTTGTGTCAATAATATTTTCCCAACCAACAATGCGTCATGCACATATAGTTGTTTCGAAATATTATTATGCTCCCACTTTCTTTCTGTAAATACAAGCATCTTCGCTTCTATCGATGAAATCATATTATTTGACTATTTCATCAAAACAAATATTTCAACTCCATTATGCTTGCTTCAGTCCATTATAGGATACCTGGAAGTTTGCACACTTACTAGCACTAGTAGAAAATGGGCCATTTGTCCTGGTTCTAGAGGCCCATTAGCCCTGGTTCTGGAATCGGTACTAAAGAGCCGAGACTAAACCCCAACACCTTTAGTCCCGGTTCACTTATGAACAGGGACAGATGGTGATCCACGTGGCCGCTGCGGCGAGCGCAGGCAGGAGGGCCTTTAGTCCCAGTTGGTAACACCAACCGGGACCAAATGGCATCCACGCGTCAACAGCTTAGGAGCTGGGGTTTTTGTTTTTTTGAAAAGGGGGGGTTAGGGGGTTTTGGAGGGTTAATTTAGGGGTTTCATATATTGTGTTAGCTAGCTAATAGCTAGAGAGAAGTGACCTCTCTCTTATCTACATGCTTGGTCGATGCTAGCTACCATACGTATAGAGAGAACTCGACACGCTAGCTAGTAAGCAAATGAAGGAACCATTAAGTACACAAGATTTTCATGAACATATACAGAGAGAAGTGATCGACCTCTCTTTCTCCGCGAGGTTGGTCGAACAACAAGTTTCCGTATATCTATCCGACGCTACTAGCTACATATATACAATATAAGATCTCTTACAAACCCTAACATCTAAGGTCTATTTGAACTTCCACACGGTATTCTCCGTCTTTATTTATGACGTGGTCAAGAAAGAATCCCGCCAATTCCTCTTGAATTGCTCGTATGCAATCATATGGTAGGAGTTCATCCCGCATCTCCCGCGTCTAATTTAAAGAAGTGGGTCAATACATGTATATGAATGAAACTCAACACAAATTATGGTAATAAAATAAAATTGTGATTTTTTTGTTTACGTACATCAAAATCTTTTTTAGAGTAGCCCTAGTTAGATTTCGTCGAGTTGTAGATGAACTCGCAAATGTAGTATCCACAAAAATCATTCCTGACTTCCTGCCACAAGCACTTTACGAGAAATAGATTTCAATCAAACTGATAATCAAGCATGCTTAATGGTTTTGATGAAACTAGCTAGAATCAATGGGAGATGCACGGAACTAGCTAGTAGTACTTACTTTCGAGTGTGTAAACCGCAGCTCCTTCGACAGTGCCAGAAAAATGGCGGTGAACTGTTTCCAAACCATGCCAGACAAAGAGAATAATTACTTGATATTAGGAAATGAACAAAGTTGCTGATATTATGGTGTGATAATGATCGATTGAACTTACTTCTGGAGCATATCAGTCATGTTCGCATACTCCTCGGGACTTTTTCTTCTCGAGTCCACGATAATTACTATTCCAGTTACAAGCTTAATCTCTAGCAAAATAAAATGAAAGTTGCGCACACATGCATAACTCATCAGTTACATTACTATAATTAACCTCGAGTAAGGGAAACTGAATATGCACAAGACAGTAACACTCACTGGAAGTTGTAAGGAAATAGTATTTTATATTTGTTTTGATTTACAAGCAACGATTTTAGCAAGTTGTCCTCGTTCTGTTTGACATTGTGTTTGACCGTCCATTCATGTATGATATTTGCGTTAATGAACCCAATGTCATAGATATCCGCTTTCCTGCATTCGATGATCTTCAACCTACATAATATAGTGAGGATAATTATATATACATGCAATGAAAGAGATGAGCTATATATAGAGACTTAATTACAAAAGTAGTACTTACAGATAGTAGCAAGTCAGGAGTGTTTTGTCAAGGGCATTTTGATTGTATAACTGGAATAACTCATCAAATTCAATATTTAAAATATCCATTCCAATGAGGTCGTGCTCCTCTTTAATTCTCATCGTCAAAGTATGCCTCCCAAATTGCCTGCATCTTTCCATGTACCATTCATGGAGTCTTCGCATCATCGTTGTTAGATGAGGATGATCAGGTTTGACGAGAGGCCTCCCGTACTCGTATCTGAATTCGTCCACCTCCATTATTTCAATGGGTACATCACCGGGCAGGTAATCACCAATATAGGTACCAGGCACCATCCTCGGATGATTAGCAACGATATCCCTAGACACCTTGAGCGGGGGGCACATTTGCTTCGCCTGTTCGCTGAGTTGGGGATTTTTTTCCCACTTCTTCGTGTTGCTAACCTTGCATCAGTGCAAGTACTCCCCGACGGCTCTGCTTCCTTATATGCCTTTTTAATAGTGTGCACATAGTTGGAATCCGGCGGAGGCGGCGGTTATCGCTTCAGGGCATCGATAGTCCGCTTTACTTTCACCAGTCTACCGTTTCCTTCGGAGGTGGAGGTTTTGGTGCAAAAAAGTCCCTCACTTGGGCATGACTGATGTCCTCGTTTTCCTTATCAGTCCTCTCATAAGGTAACTTTTCTGGAGCCTTGAGAGATGGACCGTATTTGAACTGCTTCACTCCTGTGCTTGTACTACTGCTAGCCGCTAGAGCGGCAGCCTCTATCTTCCACCTTGTTGACGTGGCGGAGTCGCCTGACGCACCGGAGGAGGCGGGAGTGCTCCGACGCGTCAGAGGAGGAGCCGTAGTGCCCTCACACGCCGGAGGAGGCGAAGTGCTCGTCGGAGGAGGCGAAGAAGGAGACGGAGTGCGTTCACGCACCGGAGGAGGCGGAGAGACTTGATTACTCGCTGGAGGAGGAGACGGAGGAGGAGGCGGAGTACCCTGACTCGCCGGAGGAGGAGGAGGAGGCGGCGGAGGCGTCCAGTTTGGAAGCTTGATGTACTCCTTCCGCCATAGACATGGAGTCTTCAGAGCAAGACCTAGCTGAATCTCCCCTTCACTTGTAGGGTGGTCAAGCACGAGCTCCTCAAATCCCTCCATTACTTCATCCGCCATCACAATAGCATAGAATCGGACGACAGTGAAAAGTTTCGTCAGGTTGAGGAGGTGGAACAGTGCCGACAGCCGCCTTCAAGGTGATGTTTTGCCATTTCGTCATAAGCTGACAATGTTGAGCATCTATGATAGCATCCACAGGGTAGCTAGGAGCCGTGAAGTCAGGCTGCTAAATGAGCTCCATGGAAGCCATGCTGCTTCTCCGCTGAGATGGCGGGGTAGCTTCTCGGGTAGCTTCGTGCCGCTGAGATGCTTGGTCAGCAGCTTGATGGCTCTCAACTTGTTCCTCTAGCTTTAGTACTCTTGCATTGACCTTCTGTATATCGCTCATCTCCTATTTCCTCTTCCTCTCCAGGGTTTTGTAACCGTCTGCGTCGGGAAACCCAATCTTCCATGCAATGGAGCCTGGTGTGCCTCGTGTTCGTCCAGGGTGCTCAGGATTCCCGAGGGCCTCAGTCAGCTCGTCATTCTCCCTATCGGGAATGAATGTCCCTTCTCGCGCTGCCTTGATTGTTGCCTGAAGCTTCGTGATGGGTGTTGCAAGTTGCTCGTCCGTCCAACGAGGCCTCCTTGTTTTAGGGTCCAAAGTTCCCCTAACCCCAAAGAACCAAGTCCTTGAACGGTCAGGCCAGCTCAATGTCTCTAGTTCGACCCCTTTAGCAATCTGGTCCTGCTCAGCTTTGTCCCACAATGGTTGGGCTTTGAGGTAGCCGCCTGACCCCCTGCGATGGTGCCACTGCTTCTTTGCATCATTTATCTTGTTTATCTATGACATTTTCTTACTCTTTCCCAATGTCTTGTAGGCCACAAATGTGGGCCAGTGGTCTCTTATCTTCTCAAATCAGCCAAAGAATTCTGGAGTCTTCCCTTTGTCGACAAACTTTGATTTCAACTCTTTCTTCCACCTCCTAAATAGCTCTGCCATCTTCTTAAGAGCACACGACTTGATCAGTGGCTCTATAACTGGCTTATTCGGATCCTCGTCTGGCGGTAGGGTGAAATTTGCCTTCAGCGAGGTCCAAAGAGCATCTTTCTCTCAATCGGTGACATAAGAAACTTGAGGGTCTTCTTTCTTAGGCTGATTCCATAGCTGGAGGCTGATCGGGATGTGATACGTCTCCGATGTATCTATAATTTTTGATTGTTCCATGCTATTATATTATCTGTTTTGGATGTTTAATGGGCTTTGTTATACACTTTTATATTATTTTTGGGACTAACCTATTAACCAAAGGCCCAGCCCAAATTGCTGTTTTCTTGCCCATTTCAGTGTTTCGAAGAAAAGGAATATCAAATGGAGTCCAAACGGAATGAAACTTTCGGGAGAGTTATTTTTGGAACAAACGCAATCTAGGAGACTTGGAGTAGAAGTCAGGGAAGCTTCAAGGAAGCCACGAGGGTCCAGGGCGCGCCCCCACTCTCATGGGCCCCTCGTGGCTCCACTGACCAACTTCTTTTGCCTATATATACTCATATACCCCGAAAACATTCGGGAGCACAATAGATCAGGAGTTCCGTCGCCGCAAGACTGTGTAGCCACCAAAAACCTCTTGGGGCCCTGTTCTGGCACCCTGCCGGAGGGGGGATCCCTCACCGGTGGCCATCTTCATCATCCCGGCGCTCTCATGACGAGGAGGGAGTAGTTGACCCTTGGGGCTGAGGGTATGTACCAGTAGCTATGTGTTTGATCTCTCTCTCTTGTGTTCTTGATTCGGCATGATCTTGATGTATCGCGAGCTTTGCTATTACAGTTGGATCTTATGATGTTTCTCCCCCTCTACTCTCTTGCAATAGATTGAGTTTTCCCTTTGAAGTTATTATCGGATTGAGTCTTTAAGGATTTGAGAACACTTGATGTATGTCTTGCATGTGCTTATCTCTGGTGACAATGGGATATTCACGTGATCTACTTGATGTACGTTTTGGTGATCAACTTGCGGGTTCAGTGACCTTGTGAACTTCTGCATACGGGTTGGCACACGTTTTCGTCTTGACTCTCCGGTAGAAACTTTGGGGCACTCTTTGAAGTACTTTGTGTTGGTTGAATAGATGAATCTGAGATTGTGTGATGCATATCATATAATCATGCCCACGAATACTTGAGGTGACATTGGAGTATCTAGGTGACATTAGGGTTTTGGTTGATTTGTGTCTTAAGGTGTTATTCTAGTACGAACTCTATGATAGATCGAACGGAAAGAATAGCTTCGTGTTATTTTACTATGGACTTTTGAATAGATCGATCAGAAAGGATAACTTTGAGGTGGTTTCGTACCCTACAGTAATCTCTTCGTTTGTTCTCCGCTATTAGTGACTTTGGAGTGACTCTTTGTTCCATGTTGAGGGATAGTTATATCACTACAAAAAAATACACTTCCGTGATAATACGTGTTTGTCGCAGTAGGTCGTGTTTTTTGTCATGCATGTACATCCATGACAAATTTATGACAGAATCAATATAGTCATACATGTGCTGTCGTAGAAGTGTTCCATGACATTACCAAAATTATCATCACGGAAGTGTCCACTTCCATGACGATAAATCGCGCGTCACAGAAGTGCTTTCGTCAAGGGTGACCGACACATGGCATCCACCGTAACGGAACACAGTTAAGCTATCGGGTCGGGTTTGGGATTCGATAACCCGTTAACAGCCCCGTGGGGATTTTCCACGTGTAAAATCATCATTGGCTGGAGGAGACACGTGTCAGGTCCGCGTTGGCACAGGTGTCACTCATCCAATGGGCGAGACGCGCCTATGATATGTTGACACGTGGACCGGCCCATCAAGTTTAAATGGGCCGGCCCAACTAAAGGCCCACAAGATTTTGTGGACCATAATGGGCCGGCCCAGCTAAAGGCCCACGAGATTTTGCGGACCATAATGGGCTGGCCCAGCTAAAGGCCCACAAGATTTTGCGGGCCATAATGGGTCGGCCCAGTTAAAGGCCCACAAGATTTTTGTGTGCCATAATGGGCCTGCCCAGGTAAAGGCCCACAAGATTCTTGTGGATCATAATGGGCCAGCCCAGCTAAAGGCCCACGAGATTTTGCCAACATTAATGGGCCGGCCCAACTGTAGCCCACAAGATTTTGAGGACCCTAGTAGGCCGTCCCATTAACTGGCTGCCATGTTTTGGGCCAAATGTCGGTCCATATTTGATCCGGTCCATTAATGGCCTGCCACGTTCCGGGCCTAATAATGGCCCATATGAGATCCGGCCCATTAAAAGCCTACCATGTTCTGGGCCAAATTATAGCCCAGATCATGTCTGGCCCTTTAAGAGGCTTTGGGCTCAATTATGGCCCATATCAGATTCGGCCCGTAACCTGGACGCTATGCTTTTGGGCTCACTTGCTAAAGGCCCACTTAGTAATTCGACCTGATTAGTTTCGGCCTGTTAAGGGTCCGTTTAACATTTCAGCCCTATATTAATTTCGGCCTGTTAAAAGCCCGTCATATAGTTGGGCCTAACTACGGCCCGGTTTGCATCCGGCCTGCTCGCAGCCGATATCTGATTGGGACAAACAAGGACCAAGACAATTTTGGCCTATTAAAAGCCCGTGATTTGATTCGCACAATCATGGGCCGGGGTCCATTTCGGGCTGCTGCCAGCCCGTGAGCTGTTCAGCATGTTTCAGGCCCAACCTACATCGTGATTGCATGACGGCCCGATTATGTACCATAATTTTACGGTTTGGCCGGTTTACTGCGAAGACAGGATATATATACAGTAAAATAACTGAAGCATCGTGAATAAGAAAAAACCTAGACTATACAATAAAGAAATTATGGCATATTACATCCACTGGGCATCAAAGTTCGCCACTACGATAATAAAGCACAAGCAGACAACATATTACATACACTGGGCATCATAGATCGCCACCAATGCAAATAAACATGCCGACAAAATAATATACAAAACCGACAGCACTTCAATAGAGTTCAAGAAAGGTTAACCCTGCTGGGGAGCTGCAGCGCAAGCAGCTGAGCAAGATGATGAGACTGCGCTTGTTCAACACTTATATCTTCCTCACTTTGAAAGATAAACAAGCAGACAGATGACAGGTTTTTCACATAAAAGTATCAGTGCTGACAATTCATCACATTTCTTATTGACGAATAAAGTGACACAGTTTAAAATTGCATTAACATAATATGGTATTGTTCAGGTCAAGACATGGCAGGAAATGACATTGTGAAGGAGTTGGCAGCTTCACGACACCACTGGATTATAGATCAAGAACTCATAAGTATCAATGGTTAGTGTGTTGTCAATTTATCCCATTTCAGATTGGAAAATAAAGAGACGGTTTAAATAATAGTAGAATGATATGACATTGTTCATAGTTAAGACAGTGCAGAATATGACATTGTGTTGTAGTGGGTAGGTTCACCACACCACTGGATTACGGATGAAGAACAGAAGCATACATGCAGTGCAAAAGAAGATCACTTGCTCTGTATAGTTTAATTTACATGGTATGAAGAAGGAACTTGGTTGTACAACTGAAAACTTAAATTGAGAAGGACAAACTTTGTTTATGAACTACATAATAAACTTTAAACATGCAATTTGATGCAAATACCAAAAATAAATAGCTGTTGCAGTCATGCCTAACCAAATATATACAACAAAGTTTGAAGGCTTAAGAAGGACAAACTTACATTGTTGGTGAAGACAGGCTCTATAAAGGCCTTGTCCATGCTGATGGGGGGGGGGCAATTCAAGAAGTTTACCACAGAATCTTCTTCATAAGCATTGCCTTTATTCTACATTTTGTTAAGAGTAAATATAGATGTGATAATATAAAAAAATGGAGAATATTTAAGATGAGATGAAGAGTGATGCTACAAACCAAGTAGCTATAAATGTATGTGCAGCGATACAGGCAAAAGGTACAGCCAAGAGCAATGCACAACCAAACTTCTTCAGTACCAACCTTATGGTAAGAGTAAATATAGATCTGATGTGTAGAAAATGGAGGGCAAAGGAAAATAAGCTGCAGAGTGATGGTACATGAACAATTACCTGTCACTATAAGTACACTGATAAAGGACAGCATGTACTTACAAGAACAATGCAGAGCTAAAAAAGAACATTGGCATTGGATATATTCTACACTAATGTAACCATTCATACAGATCAGATACTTTGGAGCAAACAATTGATAAGCAAGCTATCATGCATACTGCTGTCACACAATGAACCAGGTATGTATGCAAGTATAGTGATACAGGATAATAGGTACTAATAAGAGCAAAGCAGCGGGTAGCATATTTGCGATATCCTGTCGTTCTTTTCAAACCGGAATTCTTCTTCGAGCAGATTTCGTGCAAAAAAGATCCGTAAGGCACATGCGGAAAAGTAGAAGTTCAAATTTTCATGTGATTTCATAGACAATACCTCATCCTGGGAATGAGACCAGTGCATAACAAGGTTTTTCCATTCAATGTATTCTAAATTTAGCACAGGAGACTTCACCAGAAATTCGTTTATAGACTTGCCATCAAAGTGTGATTTCCTCAGGTAACACCGATACTGCTGCAATGCTTCCTTGAAAAGCACAAGCAAGCTTTGCTTGTCATGACTATCCAGATTGACCCTCGCCTAGTTACAACAATATAATGTAAATCATTGATGTGTTCAATCAGCAGAAAACAGGAAGATAATGACCATGAATAAAAGCACTTACACGTAAGTTGGACAGGAAGATGTGAAAATGGTGTTTGTCTTCACTATAATCTTCCCATGATGGGAATATATGCATGTAGTCCCTAACAACATTGAAAGCATTGTCTTTTAAACTGGGAATTAATGGAATGGGGTTCCAATCTGCAGGAATTGGTCGTCTTTGCAGTTGGGATAGGTCTTCGGCCGGTGGACTTGCTGTACTTTTTGCTGGAGTGGGATTTTTCTATTGTACGACTAGTGCTATGGCAAATGAAATCGGTATACCTTTTGCTGGAGTGCAGGTCCTGTGTGGTGGGGCTAGTGGTGTGGCCAGTGAAGTATGGGTACAGTCTGCTGGAGTCGGTCCTACGTTTTGTGTCACTGGCTATACAACCAATATAAGTGGGGTGCTGTCTGATTTCTCTGGCACCACCACGTTTTTCAAGGACTTTGCTGGTTCTCCTTCAAGTTCGGCAATCACCCTCTTCCTTTTTGATGTCTAATGCACAAGAACAACATTTGAGTGGAAAAACATGGTATGATGATAGATGGAATATGTATTGATAATGGATGGGCATGGCATCTTGACATATATGATGAGTAAACTAAGCAGATGGCGGTGCAACAAAGTAGAAGAAATGCAAGACAACATATGCAAGATACCCGCAATCAATAAAACCTTGCCAAATTAGAACAGGCACCTTGATTGGTGAACAGGATAGGCCATCTGCCTTTGACTCCTCGAGGTTAGAGTAGTCATTAGGATCATATTCTGAACAAGAATCAACAGGTGGGGAGCGTATGAGTTTCATTGCATCCAGAATGGCAATCAATGCCTTGGTTCCAATTTTGTAAGTCATTAAAGTGTTTAGCTTCAAGAGTGCACTGCTGCTAGTGCGACACAAAGCAGCTACACAGATCATAGTGTAGATATAATGGGGAAAACCGTAAGCATCCGAGTAAAATCAGCAAAGTGGAACTTGCTGGAATATATGTGCTAGTACTGCCGGTACGGCTAGAAAGGCTTCGGATACCAGTTCTCTTCAACTGAAGGTGCGGTACTTTTAATATCAGTGTAATTCTCAAAGGCGACACAGCTCCCCGCATTTCCTTGCTATTCTTATAGTATTCAAGTGGGCAGGTGACTACAAATCCTATTCCTATGTTTACAAAATCCTACGAATCAAAGAGGCTCAAAGTGTCCATCACAATCGACCGTATAGACCTCTACACTGCAAATGTCCCTACTCATCTTCAGTACAAGGAACATAATGTACTATTATCATACTCCCTCTGTTCCAAAATATAAGTCTTAGTAGAGATTCCCACTATGGATCACATACAGATGTATCTAGATACATTTTAGAGTGTAGATTCACTCATTTTGCTCCATATGTAGTCCATGGTGGAATCTATACAAAGACTTGTATTTAGGAACGGAGAGAGTACATATTAAAGAAGAACGGAAGAGGAACATGGTAAAGAAGAGCAAGCAGATTTTGGATAATAAAGTGTTGGTTGCGCAGTGCCCACACATGATGAACCAGAGCGCATTAAGAATGCAACTCCCAGCTGTCTCTCGACCATTTTAGGCGGTTGGATGAAGATCCTACGTCTCCTAACCCATCTTCTTCCTCGTCTCTGATTCTTCCCTACAAAACACCGCACGGGCCGTCGGCTGGACCACCGGCCCCCACCGCCTGTGTTCCTCCGCCACCCCCACCCCCACCCCCGCCCCAACCCCCACCCGCGTCAATTTTTCTTCGTTCGGCAAGGCCCCACAACCACCCGAGCCCCTTCGTTCTCACCGGCGAACTCCGGCGAGCTCTGAAAAATCAACTGACCCAATTTTGAAATTTAGTCTACTGTGATTTAACTAGTGTGGAATATAAAAGGGGAAAACCATAAGCATTGGGAGTATAGTGTTGAGTCTGCCATGGCAGATCTGAAGGTGCAAACCGGACAAAGGCAACTTTGCAACCAAGAAAAGAAATCAGAGTAAAGCAGTGGCGATCTATTTTCTTGCTGCGACAAATAAGTTGAGCAGATACAAAAGAGTACCGCCTCTAGTGCGGCGCCGTGTACGCATCTGCTGAGAATTTGATGGTGCTGCGGTAGCGATGGCTGTAGACGGTGGTGGCGGGGCGCGGTGGACGAGACGGTCGTAGGAGCGGTGCCGGCAAGTTGGACGACGGTGGGGACGAAGCGAGAGGACGGGATGCAAGGATCCTGGTCCAAAGCCGTGGATGAGAGAGGTTGATCTCTTGTAATGGACGGCGGTGTCGGGGTAGCAGCTCCAGCATGGTGCAGGAGAACGGCAGTGGATGGGGTGGCGGACGGCGGCGGACAGAGGAGGGTGGGGTGGAGAGGGTGTTTTGGTGCCCACGGAGTACGAATGGGGAAAAGGGAGGTAGAGAGGAAGGGGGAACCACGTATTCAGGGCGTGCTTGTCTCAAATGCGAGGAAATTTACAAACTTAGCCCCCATTTCAACTTTCTACTACATCACAGCAACATTAGTCGGTTGGGGATAGGATGATAATCTCGCATACACCGAATACGAGAGTTTGTTTTTGGTGCCCACCATGTATGAATATGAATCGGGGAGGGAGTCGATTTTGGTCGAGGACACACTGTGTTTTGGCGCCCACCGTGTATGAATCCGGGTGAGAGGCGGTTACGTCATGTTTGGGTGAAATTATAAACCTACCCCTATCGAAACCTATACAAATCCAGCAGATAGGCTTTGCATGGCAGGGATAGGCAGTAGTAATTTCCATCTCGCAGATTTTGGTTTCGGGTGGTTACTACGACTTTCCCCGCTTCGTTCAAATTTTGCACAGTGCACGTTTACCATGCCAACTCAATTCGAATCCCGTTTGTATTCTATTTTTTCGGGAGGGGTCCATTTTCAATTGGAATTACATTCTATATACATCATTCTTTTATATATACTTTCAAAAGCACAACAAAGAATTCTGCTCCTTTATATGTATAATATGATTTACAAATACAACGATCTCAAAATCTTAAGGTTGAATTCAAAAAAAATTAACCAAATTATGTTCTACTAAAATGTATGGATCAGTAATATCTACATATTAAATAACATAGATGTGCGTGAATTCATATGAGTATGCATGTTTGATAGATCAATTTTGGTTCGAGTATGGATTACATGTATCATCATCTCGAATCAAAATATTTGAATCCCTTTTTTGTTCACTCCTTTCACGCCCATCTCTCTCGCATGCATGCTCCTTCAGGTAGCTATCACTCTCTTTTCTCCAGCTCACCCGCACGCTCACTTCATGTTTTTCCTATCCTCGCAAACATGGTCTCTCGACGTCTCCCTGGAGAAGTGTCACACGCTCCCTATCATTATACATTACAAGGTTTTCATTATCTCTCACGTCTCTACTGTTCTCTGGTATCACTCGGTACCTAAGCTTTCTTTTTCACCGCCACACACACAATCTCCATTCGTCTTTCACTTTGTCTTTCTCTCTATGGGATTCTCTCACACACCCTATATGTCTCTACATATGACCCATACCACTAAAAATACTCTCTCTCTCTCTCTCCTGTAGACACAACATTTGTTGCGGTCTCCTTTTCGTCTCCATCCCAGACTGACATTATTCATTTGTTTACCGATCAGACAACCCCCCACCTCTCTCTCTCTCTCACACGCACACACAACTCCTGCTTTCACTCCCCTTCCCGACTACCGTCTCTCTCTCTCGCACACACAAAACTCTCGCTTTCGCACCCCAACTCGTATTTCTCTCACAAACATTTATCGACTAGCTAGCCTCTAGATAGGTTTATACACCCGCACACTCATGCTTCCACTATCGCATACATGTCTCTCTCCCGCTCCTTGTATCTATATAGATTTTTCTTCCCTTCTTGAGACATGCCCTCTCGATCGTGCACACACACACTATCGCCTCATTTTAAGCTGATACCTATCGCACACACACTCCTTGTGTTTTTGTCACACATGCACTCCGTCCTCCTCCACTCTCCCTCTCTCTCACACACACATGGGCTTTTTGCAACAACTAGCAAGATGCCCATGTGTTGCACGGAACATCAAGATGCATTTGTATGAGTAGTATATCTTGTGGGGGAAAAGGATGAACAAGGGAATGCCTTATTTGCAAATGTGGATAGGGGTGTGGGTATCTTTTTGCAAAATTGCCATAGTTTCCTTCCTATCCGTCAGATATAGATCGGACGTCCTATATTGCAGGATGACAGGCACACGATCATCACCGACAATGCTTTTTATAAGAGTAGGGATAAAAAATAGAGTTGGTGATGATGGTGGGCCTGCCATCCTGCAATGTAGGTCGCCCGATTTATATCTGACGGATAGGAAGGAAAATATGGCAATTTACCCGCACTCTTCACCACATTTGCAGATAAGGCCTTCCCTTGTTCATCCTTTTCTACCACAAGATCTTGATGTTCCATGCAACGCACGGGCATCTTGCTAGTAAGAGTAGATATTAGACATATACCACTTCTCGAATCTTGAAACCAACAACATTCCTCCCTTATCTCATCAAAACCGCCAAAGGACTATATTTTGAGTGAAACATAATATATTTTTAGTGATATACGTATTTCAAAACTAGACTTTTTTCTATCAAATCGGTGAATATGTATTAATCTACTTTGATCGTGTGGCAACGCATTGGCACATTGCTAGTAGTTATTATAAATTTTTGGACACCAGAAAAACGGTGGAGTACATATACGAAGAGAAGAGGTGCACGCACGTAGTCGGCCTCTCGCTGTCTCGCACACATGAGTGTTACGTAAAGGCGACATTAACAAATAAACCCTAAAACCCTAGGTGCACGATTGCTGCATTCGCGGGTACCGGGTACGTGGTGGGGCACCTTTGTAGGAATAGTCAACTCGCGTGATAATTTGATTCATAGGAGTTGATGGTCGGGACCACACGTGAATGACTTGGAGCGCGGTGGCTCGCCAGTTGCCACAGATCAAGTAGCCACGTTTAAAATATCATTTTTTAGCGGGGTTAAGAGTTCCGATTTTCTATGGCGCGTCATAAGTAGTAACTAGTTTTTAGAATGATTGGTATGGAGCGAAAATGGAATTCATAGTACTATGTACCTCCTTTGCGTATGGTTGTATGGGTTTATGTTGCGAGATGTTTAACCTGGTAGTTCTAGGGCAAATACTATGGTTTAGATTTAGATGCTGGTTTTCAGTAATGAAAATCGGAACAAGAAACTCTTCTTTGATTAAAAAAACTACTACCTCCATTCTGGTTTACTAGTCACCATCGTACTTTGGGTCAAAGTTTGTCCACGAATTTTACTTGTAAAATGTGAATGGAAAACGAGGTTATACCCAAACAAAAAAGGACTGGAGGGAGTGATTGCTCTGACACGGACACGTCCTCTCATCGCGCAGGCATTGAATCGACGCACCGACCAAGAGGGCCGCACTCACTGCAGGCCCAGCTGAGCACGCCTCCTTGCCGCGTGCAACTAGCTTAAGACTGCCCCGCCTGCCTTCATTGAATCCCCGCGTGTGCCCGCAACACGTCATTCCGCGAGCCGACATGCATTTTAGAACACAAAAAATGACTAAAATATAATTAATTTACGCATGGTCTTGACTTGTTGTGCTCGCACTGGTAGCAGGAACTAGTAGAGGTTTTTCTTTATTTATAACTCTCCTCACATTTTTTTGGCTTTGAAGTGAATCATGGTGGTGGACATTATGTATGAATATGCAGATATCTGTGAACATGAGTTTGATGTGGAAGTTGAACTTGGAATGTTGGGCTTGCGCGTGAACTATACCATGTCCAATGCTTCGTTTGTTATTGTTTGAAAAGTAATTGCTGTTATTACATGACCCGAAAAAAACATTTTGTACCACATCAGTAGATGCACGGACATCACAACAGGCATGCTGACTGGATAAACATTTAAACCTAGCTATTATGAAAGAAATTTTGTATTGACAACAGTTTTAGATAGCAGGAGACGCCTAGCCTGCTCTGCCTCTGCTAGCTTATTTCTGGCTTCTTCCATCTCTTCCTTGGGTTGGGTGAAGAGAGCATCTGATTGCTCTTTTTGCTTCTTCAGGAACTTAGCTACACGCTTTCTTTCAGCCTTTACTAATGCCACGAGGACACGAACAACTGACGACTCCGCCTGGCTTGTGTGTAATCCAACATCATCTGGGAATTTGCACCTTGTGTCTAATCCAGCATCATTAGGGAATTGGCACCTTGTGTGTAATCCAGCCTCATTTTGGAAACATGATCTCGAGGTTGACCATACTTCCCTCCTCGCAAGAACTGCATCCTGACATGAAGTTACTTCTCTTTTAGATCAATACTCGGAGCAACCTAGATCCATTTAGTAGAAGCCAGATAAACAGAACTCGGAGAAGTGAATTCAAAAGGAAAAAAATATAAAAACAGACTACAAGGTGAGAACACCCACTTCCTACATCAAGCTAAAAATGAAAGCATTAAGACGATTAAGACTCTTCTTATTACACATCGAAGAACACCACGCTTAAGAGAAATAGAAACTACAACATATACACATCGAAGAACACGAGGCTAAATGAAAGTAATTGAAAGGGTGTTACTTACCAAAGCTCGTTTTACAGGTTCGGTGCAACTCCTCTTTAACTTGCCATGCTCCTTGAAGATGTCCCGAATATCCCGTGTTTGGTCTTCATTGCTCCTCTGCATGTCCGCACTCATGGTTTTACAATCTCAACATGGCAAGAAAAAAGATACTACTAGTAATACTCGCGCATCTTGTGGGCAACATTAAAGCACTCGTCTGCCATGTTAGATCATCTCCAACAGAATCGCAACATGCGGCGCTTTAAAAAAGCATTTACAGTGCTGAGATCGAGAAGTAGAGACTAGAGAGTAGAGGATAGTTCTCAGCATAGATAGATAAAAAATATAATTCAACTACTCCTCGTCGCCGGCTCCTCCTCGGTGATGTCCTCCTCCAACGTCTGACTGTAGGCGTGAAGATACCGATCATCGTCGGATTCCCAGGGCAATGCTGCTCCTAGCCTCATGTTGAATTGAGCATCCGCTTCTCGCCTACGCTTGTCCTCGCGATAGGCGACTCGCTCCGCCCTCCTCTTATCCCTCTCCGCCCTCCTTTGCGCGTAGAACTCGCGCTCGTTGATGATGTCCTGCGGGAAGTGTTGGCACCACAGTGACATGGCTTCCTTGTCCATCTCAGCAATGCCGAGACGGTGCTCCCGCCTCCGGTTCTCGCGACGATCCTCGTCAGTGCTAAGTCGTGGCAGAGGCACGAGCTCCTGCACCCGCTCTCATGTTGGCACATTGGGGAAGTTCAATGTTCTATGATGCACCGGAGGCGCCACACCGCTGCGTCGTACATGTGGGCGGCCTCGTTGGCGGTGTCGAAATTGCCGAGGTTGAGGCGCATCCCGCGGAACCGGATCTCAGCGAAGAAGCCGTCGGAGGGGCACGCGCGGATGCCGCGGTATCCCCGAGTTTCCCGGCGACGTGACGGCATGGTGGCGCGGCGGCGGCAAGGCGAAAAAGAGCAGGGAGAGAGCGGTGACGAGGCATAGAGCGGTGGCAAGGCACAGAGTGGTGGGAGGGCGTTGGATTTTATAAAGCGCGCCGGATGCCGCGTGCAAAAACTAGCGCACACCCGTCCACTTTTTCCTGCGCGCGCAATCCTTTCCCGATGTCTCTGCTATCTCTACTCTCTTCTCTACTATTATATTTATTTTATATTTAATATTTAATATTTAATATTTATCTCTACTTCTCTACTGTCTACTTTTTCTCTATACTTTTTTTTCTTGCAATATAGGCCGTCTGATTTATATCTGACAGATAGGAAGGAAACAAATGGGAATTTCGCAAAAAGATACCCATAGCCCTCTCCAGATTTGCAAATAAGGCCTTCCCTCGTTCATCCTTTTCTCCCGCAAGATAAACTACTCATACAAATGCATCTTGATGCGTGCAATGCATCGGCATCTTGCTAGTTCTAAAAAACCTTTCCATCATTTGCCACACTACTGGTTGCAGATGAAAAACCTACCCAAGCACAACGCGATACAGGAGCGACGCACAATTACCAGCTGATATTCTGTTGGACAATGGAGGCTATAACCAATTACTTTTACGGGAACAATAGCACCCAGGAAATTTGAAGGGTAGGTATGAACAAAATTGGAACTACACATGTACTGCTAAGTGATTCAATAGAAACATTACCAATCAAGGAGGAGAACAATGGTCGCGGCGGCCTCTGTGAGTCATGGTCGGCAACGAGAGTCAGTTCATTGTCCACGACGATGGTACTTCTGCGCTTGGCGTTGGCTTCTGGGAAGCAGATCCGAGACTGTGGAAGACGATGCCGAGGAAGAGGCTCCGTGTACGACGACGACGGTGGACCGGCTCCAGTGCGACGTACGAGGTCGTCGATGAGGCAGATGCGATGCGTTGGACGAGTGCGCCGATGTAAAGGGGGAGGAGCACGAAGGCTGTGGTGTCGTGGAGAAGTCTATTTTGTGGTGGGGATAGAAAATGGGGAGTATTCAGGTGTACTCTGGGTGCCGGGGTGGGGTTGGCTGGGTAGGGTGAATCTGAAGTTACAAAAACAGCCCCCTACCAAGCGTCATCCGTAGGCCTGTTCCGAAGGCTATGATGGTAACTTCCCACTGCTCGAATCAGGGTCGCGGGAGATTTTCCCGCCGACCTCAAAATTTTGTGACACTCGACTCCCCGTGTGGCGTGTTGAGTGATTAGGCTAAGCAACTAGCGAGTAGTAGTAGTAAACTCTACACATTAGGTTTGACCGAAGTCAAACTTCCTAAAGTTTGACCAAGTTTATAGAAAAATATAAACATTTACCATAACAAATATGTATGATGTGAAAGTACATTCAATAATGAATCTAATGGTATTTATTTGTTATTGTATATGTTAATATTTTTTGTTATAAGCTTTCTGAGAGTTTACAGAACTTGACTTTGACCAATGCTAATACGCGGACTTAAATAAAAACGGAGGGAGTACACATTTGTTTTCTTAGTTTGTAGTGAACTAATCAATTGTTTAAATTGTGAAATAAATATATTAGGCTATTGACTACGAATGTAATGGTCTATACAATTCAATAGTTACAATCATTGTCGAATCCCAAGATGTATATAAGGTCTATAGTACTTCACAACATGCTCAAACTCACATAATCCCAGTCAAATGAGAATCTAAATGCATTTCATAGTTATTACTTTGTAGGATGCAACAAAAACAACCATAACTCTACATCAGCCATTATAGAAGCAACATTTTGACATATCCCAATGTGTGAATGAAACGTGCAGAGAGAGCTTTTGAAGATGGAGCAGATAGGGCGGGAAAGATTGTATGTATGTGGACGAGAGAGTAGGAGACAAACCTAACGAGACAGAGAGAGAGATAGAGAGAGAAAGAGAGAGTAAGAAGTTAGGTCTGTGAGAAAGATGGAGACATGTAATATACATGAGATGCGTGCGTATCCGGATTCTATATACGTGGAAGGAGAAGAGACAACATGTTTGATGAGAGAGTTGGAAAAACATGGACGAGAGAGGAAGGATCTCCGGCGGTCCCACCACTCCACCTTGTGTGAAAAAATCTGCATGCATGACTCTCCTCCCCCCACGCTCGTCCAATCCATTGTGACCAGCAATATTTCCACCCCTTCCCTCCCCCGTAATTTACTCCAACAAATATGCCCACGTAGATGTTACTTAACAGTAGGTGCATTGGATCACTGACATATGGGCCCAACAGGGGTCTGGCCCACATGTCAGTGATGCAACTGAACCTGCAGTTAAGTCAGTGTAGCTCAGTCCATATCTTACGTAGGTGTGCCATTGCTCACTATAAATACTGCGCCTCCCGTGACATTGCTATCTCCTGCCCCTCACGTTCACGTTCATCGCTATCTCCTTCCCATCCCTCTCACGTCGACCACTATGGCATAGCCCCTCCCAAGCCCTAGGAGCCCCTCGCTGCACCACGCAGACGGTCATGCGTCGTCATTCCGTTCCTCGCCGCCCCTAGTCGAGGAGGACACATCGGTGTTCCGCTCCTCGCCGCTACGCGACGCGTCGCCATTCCGTTCCTCGCCGCCACTAGTCGAGGAGGACGCGTCGGCGTTCCACTCCTCGCCGTGACGCGACGCGTCGCCGTTCCATTCCTCGCCGCCACTAGTCGAGGAGGACGCGTCAGCGTTCCGCTCCTCGCCGCGACGCGTCGAGGTGGACGCGTCGGCATTCTCAATCTTGCCAGCACGCGCGTCGGAGGACGCGTCGGCTCCCCGCTATGAGAGAACGCCGTGCCGCCCGCCGAGCCCCCCAGCCTTGAGGAGATTTGGAAAGAAATGGATGTTGCCTTGTGGGAGGCTTTGCCTCCAGAAGAGCGTGCCAAAATAGAGGTGGAGAAGAAGGCCGAGGAAGAGAAGTGCACCGCAGAACAAGCTGCCTGGGAGGCCTATGTCGCGTCCGAGAGAGTCAGGCAATTGGCGCTTTGGTAGAAGGCTCATGCGAGGGCCGTGAGGATGGCGGAGGACGCCCGTGCCGATGCCCTAAATGTAGTCGGGCCCAAGTGCCTCATCTACGCTTGGCGGTACATGGACCGGGTGCATGCTTCCAGCGAGGAGGAGTACCTGTTGGCGCCGGATCACCACACCGGTGAGATCGCGCTCGCCCGCCGGCAAGCCGCCAATCAGCACCTCACGAGTTGCGAGGCTGAGGAAGAGGCATTGTGTCGGTGCGCTGGGAAACGGCCGCGCACCAGGGCACTCATGGCACGCCGCAAGCGCTCCTGCGAGCGTCGTGGCTTTTAGGAGGAGTATAATTTTTGTTTCATAAGGTGATCTCATTAGTTTTGGGACGCAAATGATAAATCCCGAACGTTCAGGAATTTTTAGCGTCCTTAATTAAGTACGTAAAACGAAAAGTTTGGAAACCTTGTGTATTCATACGCATTTTGCAAGTACGTGCATATAGCACAAACTTTACTATATACTATCGCACTACATGTCTCTCTCGATATATGCTTGCAGACTATGATACTCCCTCTATCCAGGTCAATAAGTCATCTTTGGTTGTGCACCGTGACCAAGAAGGATGGAAGACTTATACACCTAGACGGAGGGAGTACTACTATTACTTATGTACGTGAAAATGCACGTTTTAACATTACGATGCGGTTTTTGCAAAAGTAGAAAAATAGCACTAGTCAAGCTTGTGAAACGATTCAATGCAAAACAAATGCAAAAATGCTCATTTGATTGTTTACTTTTAGCTTCCTTCTCTGTAGTTATTTCTCTGTCGTACTTTGTACGGAGTATCTCACTGGTTGGAAAGGCATGCAAATTCCCAAACCGCTTCCTACACCCTGTATCGAATTTTTTGCCTAACAAGTTGTGCCGTGCAATTGGAATTCCAACTTGAGTACTACTACTAGTAGGAGTACCAGGGGCCAGTTGTTTTAGGCTTCTAGATTAGTAATCCCATAACTGCTACCTCTGTCCTGGTTTATTGGTCCCCATTGTAATCTGTGTCAAATTTTGATCATAAATTTAACTAATGAAATGTTAGTGCATGTCACATGCACTATTCCATCCGTCTAGGTGAGTAAGTCATCTTAGGCTGTGCACTGTGACCAAGGAGGAGAAAACGAGAAACGTTAATGTTTATTTGCTAATTAATAGTATTGCATGCAATGAACTAACCACTGCATGTCGTGTTTGATATGTCAAGTCATTAAAAGCATGCATGCTCTTTATCTCTTATTGGTTGATATGTCAAGAAACAAGAAACGAGGTAGAAGTTAATGCATCATGGCTAAGTGTTTTGGGATTATTTGGTTTTCGTAAGATGACTACACACCTAGACGGAGGGAGTAACATTTTATCAGTTAAATCTTTGGTTAAAATTTAGCACAAATTACAATGGTGAGGAATAAACCAGGATGGATTAGTAGTTTAGAAGCCCAAATAAATGAGTGAGGCGCCTTATTGTTACTCTCCACTATGAGTAGTCTTATGGGAAAAGCTGGGGAAGCCGCCAAAAGAACTAGCCCTAGGAGTAGTAGCTAGGGATCGAGTGTGCAAGATGAACCGGAGAAAGTAAATGCAGAGAGATGAAGTGCAAAAAAGACAGAGGGATGTGATGATTGCTTGTCCGTTTGTTTTACCAGGCCACTTATTACTAGGAGTGGTTGGGTTTTGTGATATGACGGCTTTATTTCCACGCCATGAGCAGGGCGAGAGGTGAGACTCCCGTGCAGCGCCGCCCTCTACACTTGTACTACATCGGTCGTGGTTTATTAGTCCCCCGTTGAATTTGACTGAAGATTTAACTGACAAAATGTTAGTGCATGTCAACAAAAACTATATCGTTGGATTCATATTTGAACATAGTTTTGAATGATATAATTTTAGGTGACATGCATCAGCATTTATCGTACTATATATAATGTTAGTTCGACTTTTGGTCGTACAAATCTATAGTAGTAAGGTGCCCGTGCGTTGCACCGAAGAGTGAAATGCATTGATCAGGGAGTTGTTTATTTTGACAAAGGATGTAGGGGTCATCTCATGTGTAACGGGTATCAATAGGTTTCTTCGGATATTATTTCATCTCTAGAGCTCACAAACATCCGGGTGAAATAGATAAAAAGGTATCTTTTGCAAACAAAAGCGTTCAACTGTTCAACCCTGCATCCAAAACTTGTGAAGAAATAACACTTATTGTGCTTTGCAAGAAATGATCTTTAAGAATTAGTTTTGAGTATCGATTGTTATACATGTTGGCTACAGATGACATGGCACTTTCTTATAGTCAACAGTTGGCTATACTATTAAGTAATATTAACCATGCCCTTATACACCTAGACGGAGGGATTAAATCAGGATGACTTGCAAGGGGGCAGAGGAGATGTAAGAAATGATTCATCGTAAGTCTTTCACCAGTACTGTAGTAAAAATTCATACATGGAAGATTCTAGACTAAACCATAAACGGATACACTTTTATTCATGCGCGATACTCCAATAGATCAAGATCCTGCATGGAAGTCTCCACATGCTTAGACAGCGGATTACATTGAGCAAAGACTAATGATCAACATTTAACTTGATAATGCGTATGTCCAGGTGAACCTCCTTGGAGTCCCCGTGCACCGCGTCGGCGGGTAAAGGATGCCATGGGTTTTCCAAGTCCACATCGGCGGGATAGTCCCAGCTCCCCAGAGTCCATGTCCGTTCGATGAGGCCGGTGTCGCCGCCCACGTGACCTGAAGGGGTAGTAACACTGACCACGCACCCGTACATCGCCCTCGTGTCAGTGTCAGTGTCAGCGGCGTCGCCCCTGATGCACACTACAGAGACGGGGCGGCGGCCTACGCGGGCCTAGCTGGTGTCCACGATCAAGAGGAAGACGATGTCGTCCTCCTCCGAGACTAGCAGGCGGCAGTGATCCTCCAGCGACTCCGGCATGGTGAACGGGTAGCACGTCTCGTACTTGATGTTCTCCACCAAGGGCCAGTAGTGACCGCTGCATGCATCCGTGAGGTGATGCACCATGTCCGCCGGCGAGCCCCAAAACGACATCGGGCACTCATAGCAGTGGATGAAGGGCTCCTTGGAGGCATCGACCAGGCCGTCCATGAAACGGGAGTGGTTGTAGGGGACGTTGCGCCAATTGAATATATGAGCAAGTTACTACGAGATTTAATCCGATAAGCACAAAATAAATCATGACGGCTATAACAGAGATGAAACTAATCATGTGGACTAGCATAGTAGTAGGATATTGAATAGAAACATGAATTCTCCCACGATTTCGAACAGGAAGGATAGAAACACATACGGTGCAACGGGAGCAGCACCGTTGGCATTGAGGTTGTCGCCCATGTCATTGAGGAAGAGGTTGCCAAGGTCGGGGAAGAAGTCGTTGTCGGTGAAGTCATGGCTGCTAGAAGTCACGAGAGTGCGCTCCCCAAATGTCAACAGCGCCTGCCGGATGAAGCGTAGGAGGGAGTGGCTGTAGGGGACGTTGCGGCCGCCGAATGGAGCACGGGAGTAGCACATGAAGCAGTAGATGGTGTCCTTACTAGTACTCCCTAGTCTCTATCTATCTATATCTACTCTTATAGAAAATCGAGTTGGTTATGATGGTATGCCTGCCATCTTGTAATACAGACTGTCCGATCTATATCTGACGGATAGAAAGCCAACTATGACAATTTTACAAAAGATACCCGCACCTGTCTCCACATTTACAGATAAGGCCTTGCCTCGTTCATCCTTATCTCCCACAACCTCGTGCTCCTCCCTTAAGTCTCTATCTCTACTGCTCTTCTTTGTTTTTTATAACAAATCGAATAGTGTTGCACCGTCCATTGCACACCCGGCTGAACACGCCTCCTTGCCTCCATCATCACCAACTGAGTCTTTTATAGGAGTAGGAGTAGAGAAAAAACCGAGTTGGTGATGATGGTGTGCCGTGCAATGCACGGGCATCTTGCTATTTTTTGCATATAAGTCCAAACACCACGTAGACATAGTCTTTGAGCATGGTTCGTAGTCGTTCCACGCTCGGGCATTGAAGTTTGTATCTATTTTAGATTAGAATATACTACTCCTTCGGTGCTAGTAGTAGAGCAGAGTCCTACTCTACTACTCTACTCAAGCAAGTTAGGGCATAGTACTGTCGGGAGTACCAGTACTATGATCACTCAAGCAAGTTGTCTGGCATCGATATGACCCTACGCTACTGGTATGTGTCTCGTAAGTCAAGCGGCGTGCTGTAGTCATCATCACCTATCCACTTCCCGCATCACATATTCGCTTCTCCATCTTTGTCCGCACATAATCTCGTCCAATCTTCCATCCCCGCTAAGGCGCCTCCCCCCCCTCATCCGAAACTAAAGCACTAACAATGGCAGAACCAAGCAGTGTCCGCCGAAAGAGTGGCTGGAATCGCTCCCCACAGAGGTAATCAAGCTCATTGTTTCGCGTGTGGACAATCTCAGTACCATGCCGCTCACCGCGTGCTCGTCGGGGATGTACCGTTTACTCAAAGCCCTCAGGACGAAGCTTTTTAAGCCAGTTCCTTGCTTGCTGATGCCGCCTGATCTTCAGAAACAGCATGTCACGTAGCATAACGATCGTAGGGTGGCGAGCATCAACCCCCTTGACTGCGATCCGATCACCGTCAGCCTCAACTACATTAACGGTATGTATTGGGTCCGCATGAACATGTCTTGGATGGTGCTCGTCGATGGTCGCGGCAGCTGGATGCTCATGGAGGTCTACACCCAGCGATTGATCCCCCTTCCTTTGATTAACACTGCACTGCTTTGGCACCGCAGCCCAGAATACTCAGAATCTTACAGTTGCCAACATGATACCAAGTTTGATTTGCTCAAGGTTGTAATCTGCCAAGTGCCCACAAGATCTGCAAATTATAAAGACTTTAGGCTAATTGCGTTCTTCAACCGCGGTCTCGCCTATCTGACAGGTCACTGCGGTAAGTGGATAAATCTGCACGTCCATCGCAGGATCATACATCCTCCATGGTTCTCTGATGCCATTGAACACAAGGGCTTCATTTACGCTGTCGACTCCTTCTATGGCTGGATGTATTGCTGGCCTACTCCAGTCATCACTACAAATGGCTGTTACAGCAGTATGTTATCATGATGGCTTGCTTATATTAGTGTCAACATTTACTGAAAAAATATTCATGCTCATAACATGTTGTTCTTAAGATTGACTAAATCAAGAGCCCTTTTTATTTGACTCCAACTTGATATGATGTTGTAGGTCGCCTGGTGTCTCTACCCTTCCTAATCCCAGAACCTTTCAAAGAAAAGCGGCATGGCAGTTGCAGGTGGTTCCTGGCTCGATCAGACGACGGTGAAAGATTGATGATCGTTCGCACATACCGGACGTGTTGTTTCGCGGAATACAATCACAGTCACTGCAAGGTCTTTGAGCAGGATCCCGGCTTCTCTGGGCCTTCAGGAATTTTTGACTGGAGGCTGGTAAGTAGCCTTGGTACACTCTCTCTGTTTGTCGGACTGAATTATCCGATTAACCAGGAGATAACCGACAGCAAGGATCATGATGGCAGGCGGTTTCGTTCATCAGGCAAAACTGTGTGTACACATCGTACCATGCGTCTCTGCATGCACCATACCCTGATATGTGCCGCCACGCTTTGCAACCCAAAGTAGGAGAGAGGGTCGCAAGTATTAGACTTCGACCTGCTGGCTGGAGTTTCCCCCGTCAGGCACCCATCTGGTTCAAGCCGTCAGCCAATCTCCACAGCTTAATAAATAGTAACGTCTAACGGAGCCAATTAGTTAGATGCTACTCTTGGTGTAGTAGGATCTTTATTTAGTTTGATGCGTACACTTGTTCTTTTTTGGTAGCCCTTTTGTAATGATGGCTGATATTTGGTTTGGAAGAGAGAGCTGGGTATTCACTCTTCTGGCCTGCTTACTGCTTCTGTTGCACCCCCAACCCTGGTTGCTGATGCTGTTGTTTTTAATGTACAATCAGTAGTATATTTTGTCTGTTGGTTGAATAAATGAGTTGTTGGAACAACAAACACAATGTTTTGGAAGTCGTTGCACGGTTCGATCCTTTAGTGCCCCGTATCGTACGTAGCTCATACTATTTTTCGTACGGAACACATTTTCCACTTGTTGATAACATGCAGCCCACTGATAAAGACCCAATAGAGAAGCCCATAATTAACTGGAAGGAAGTCTCTCACATGAATCCGGCCCAGGTACATGCTCATGGTCCCCTAAACATAAACAAGTAAATAAATAAATAATGCTAAATGCTCATGCACCCGTTCTTTGGGAAAATAGGTAGCCCAGTATTTCTTTTTGAAGAATACCCAAGCTAGGCCTATTTGTTTTCTCCGAATTACTGGGCTGCAAATCTTTCAAGACGAGGAGGGATGCATTCCGGCCTGGCCAAAGAGTATGGTCAATGTCTGTTAAAAGTAATATCAAAAGGGGTTGAAAATTCCAAAAAAATTATAGCAAATGGGATATTCATTTCTTTTTTTTTGTTTTTGTTCTTCACTGATATCTTATATGTATTTCATTGGATTTAACATGACATAGTACTAATCTATTTTTAAATTTGTTTTCGTATGGCTATTAATTTTTGGACTAAGAATATTTTGCTCCCCGGCAAAAATTTGCGGATTTTCAAAATTTCCCACATATTTAGTTAATTTTTTGACCCTGGTACTGACCAGAAAATGGCCAGCAATTCTAAAAATGGAAAACGGGCTGCAATAAATTCCATATGAATTAGAAAATGAGTAAAATTTATAAAAATAATAGCAAATGGGCTGTACACGCCACATATTTCGAGGCTGACTTGTTTACGCAAGGCTTTATCAGTGAACACATGATTCTAGCAGCAGTGACTATTTGATGTCCATCCAACGACCGACGTGCTTCTTCAATCTCTGATCTTCCTGCTCCAGCCGCCTAAACTAGCCGCCGGGACTACCTGCTCCCTCCTCTTGTGGCCCGCTGTGATGCCGCGCAGGCTTCCCCGGCCCATCCTACTTCCTCCTTTGGCCTGGCCGCACGCAATCAACTGCCTCCTTATTACGCGACAAAAAATGATTCCTCCCACTGACATCTGGGGCGCACTGGTTGGCAGGCTAACATGTGGGCCTACTAAGTTGACACGTACGCAGGGCTTGTCAACTTAGTCAACAAACGATTCTGGCAGCAGTAACCGTTGGATTTGAATCGAACGGTCCTGTTGCTTCTTCAATCGCTGCTCTTCTTGCACCAACCGCCCAAACCAGCGCCGGGGAGACCGCCTGCTCCTGCCTCTAGTGGCCGGCTGTGCTACCGTTGAGGCCTCATCGCCCCCCACTACTCCTACCGCTAGCCAGGCCCTGCGGCGATGGAAGCCTCACACCGCAGCCGAACCAGTGAACCCTCGTACTCCTCTCCACGTGCGCATCCACTGCCGCGTCTTCCTCGGCTCCGTGTTGTCCCCTTCCTAGGCCTCACCATCGTCCACCGCCTTTGTGCTCTCGGCACGGCATGGTTAATGTGGTCAACGACATTCCATCGGAAGAGTACTGTACGTGGAGAGGCTGACAGCTAGGTCCACGGCCACAGCCCAGTTTTTTTTGTGATTTGCCAAGTAAGTCGCTTTGTCAGGCCTGTTGAGCTGCAAATCTTTCAAGATGAGGGGAGCTTTCATTCGGCTGGCCGAGAAAGTGGCCCATCGGTAATGAGAAATGGGATGTACATTTTTAAAACACATCAAACCGGCAATTAGTTTCAAATATATTTTTTTTCATTTCGAGATTTTAAATTACATTAATTTTTATGCGTGGAGAATTTGTTGGATTTTATATTGATATACATTTATTTTTAAAATCAGTTTGAATGTGAGTGAAATTTCGGGATTAAAAACAGTTTGGACCGCACCAAAATATGCAAAATTTCAGATAATTTTTTAACCATGGCCACAATATGGGATGTAATGCTAACAAAAAGAATATGGGCTTCAAAAAAACCTTAAGAATTAGAAAATGGGCTATAAATTATTAGAAATAAGGGACAATTGCATTTTTACCCCTAGTTGGTTCCTACCCACGGGTTTTGTCCTTACTTTTTGAGCTTGCTCAGTTTTTCCCTTACTTTTTCCATCAAGGTCCCTTGAATGCCCTTTGACCGTTTGACCAAAACTTTGAAAATTCATAACTAATTCATATGAACTCAGAAAAATGCAAATAAGATAACAAAATGTTCAGATAAACATTACCTTTATGGGCATATCATTTGCATTCAGGACAAAATCATCATTTAAACTACCTGAGGTAATTAATGTTATTAACATTATTAAAAATAAATAGGTATAAAAAATATATTTTTCATGAATAAAAATTACATGCAAATGTAGGTGATGTTTTTTGAACATCTGATAACTTATTTGCATTTTTCTGAGTTTGTATCAACTTGTTATGAATGTTCTAATGACTTTGACCATTATTTGGAAACTTCATAACAAGTTGATACGAACTCAGGAAAATGCAAATAAGGTATCAAGATGTTCAGAAAACATATTGTTTATAACTATTTATTTTTAATAATGTTAATAACATTAATGACCTCGGGTAGTTTAAACGATGCTTTTGTCCTGAATGCAAATGACATGCCCATAAAGGTAATGTGTATCTGAACATTTTGATATCTTATTTGCATTTTTCTGAGTTCATATGAATTAGTTATGAATTTTCAAAGTTTTGGTCAAACGGTCAAAGGGCATTCGAGGGATCTTGATGGAAAAAGTAAGGGCAAAACTGAGCAAGCTTAAAAGTAAGGGCAAAACCCGAGGGCAGGAACCAACTAGGGGTAAAAATGCAATTGTCCCTAGAAATAATGGCAGATGGGTTGTATGCTATTTTCCACAGATTTGAGGCTTTCCTAAAAAAAGGTTGACGCACAAGCAGTGACTGTTGGATGTCCATCCAATGGCCGTCGTGCTTCTTCAATCTCTGCTCTTCTTGCTCCAGCCGCTCAAACAAGCGCCGGCGGGACAGCCTGCTCCCTCCTCCCCGCGGCCGGTTGTGCTGTCGCGCAGGCCTTACCGCCCCACCGTACTCCCATCACTGTCCTAGCCATCCCTCTACTCACCCACACCTGTTGTTATTCTCCAGCGACGGCAGAAGAACCAGTAAACCCTTATACAATCGTACTCCCCTCCGCGTGGGAAACAACTTCCGAGTATTCCCTGCCTCCGTGTCGTTCCCTTCCTAGGCCTCGCCGTCATCCACCGCCCTGGTGCTCTCGGCGTGGCCTGGTCAACGTGGTCAACGACCAACATGCATCTTAAGTGGACTGTACGTGGAGAGGCCGACAGTTGGGTCCACAGCCGCACGCAAGGAAATGCCTCCTTATTACGCGCAAAATAATGATTCCTCCACCTGACATCAGGGACCCACCGAAAGGGCCTCTGTATTACGCAAAAAAAAACATTACCGCTGCTGACAGCTCGGACCCACCAGCTATATCTTCGTACACAAGGAAGTGCCTCCTTATTACGCACAAAAAATGAATACTCCCCCTGTTAGCTGGGTCCCAGTATAGTGGCAAGCTGACTTGTGGGCCTACTAAGTTGACGGGGACGGAGGGCTTTGTTAACTTAGTCAATATGCACGATTCTAGCTCCAGTGACCGTACGATGTCCATCCAACGGCCGTAGTGCTTCTTCAACCTCTGGTCTTCTTGCTCCAGCCGCCCAAACCAGCGTCGGTCGTGCCTCGTGCTCCTGCCTCCCATGGCCAGCTGCGATACGGTGGAGGCCTCACCGCCCCCTACTACTCCCACCGCTAGCCAGGCTATCCCTCTACTCAACCACACCCTTGTTATTCTACGGCAACGGCAGCCTCACACCACAGCGAACTAGTGAACCCTCATACTCCTCTACGCGTGGGCATCCACTGCCACGTCTTCCTCGGCTCCGTGTCCTCCCCTTCCTTGGCCTTGCCGTCGTCCACCGCCCTGGTGCTCTCGGCACGGCGTGGTCAACATGGTCAAGGAACGGCTTCCATCGGACGTGGACTGTACATGGAGAGGCTGACAGCTGGGTCCACGGCGGCCGCAAGGAAGTGCCTCCTTATTATGCGCAAAATAATTATTCCTCCACCTGAAAGCGGGGACCCACCGGACGGGCCACCGTATTTTGTGAAAAAACGTTTCCCCCCTGACTGCTGGGACCCACTAGCTACACCTTCGCATGCCAGGAAGTGCGTCTGGGCAAAAAAACGGTTCGCCCCCCTGACTGCTGGGACCCACCAGCTACACCTTCGCATGCAAGGAAGTGCGTCCGGGCAAAAAAATGATTCGCCCCCTAACTGCTGGGACCCACTAGCTACATCTTCGCAGGCAAGGAAGTGACTGGCAGTCGGGACCCACCTGGTCAAAGCGTACGTAGCGTTGTCATTCTGGTCGCGAACGTGTACGTACATACTGGTCGATGTAGAGGCGCGCACGTGTCGTAGTAGAGGCGCGCACGTAGCATGTACACATACGTACAGCGGCCAGGGTGCAAGAAAGAAAATACGGCCACGTATGTGTACATACGGGCGGGGTCTCGAATGCCTACTCGTGCATACGTACGGCTAGGGCTCGTGTACATGGTTGGGTCGGAACAGAGAAACAACGTCGTCGTCATGTTCATGGGGAGGCAACGGAATGCGTCGTGTTCATGGGGAGGCAACGGAATGTGTCATGTTCATCGGAAGGCAACGGAACGCGTGGGAGCCAACCGGCTGGGTCGGAACAGAATGTGTCGTCGTGTTCATCGGGAGAGCTTGGACGGAACAGGCGATGGAAATGAGGCCTGGTGTACCGCAGAACAAAGGAAACGGCCTTGTGTTCGACCGGCCACGTTCGAAACGGGATCCTGTTCATCGGGAGGGGTCTGTCGTATCGCAAAACGGAGGAAACGGACCTCCTACGGTCGAAACAGGGGTCCTGTTGATCGGAAGGGGTGTGGCGTACCTCAAAACGGACGAAATGGACCTCCTACGGTCAAAACGGGGGTCCTGTTGATCGGGAGGGGTGTGGTGTACCACAAAACGGACGAAACAGACTTGTGTTGGAGCGGTACGGTCGACACGGGGGTCCTGTTCATCCGGAGGGGTGTGGCATACCGCAAAACGGGACTCCACGGGATATTGTTCATCTCCACCGTCGACCTCCTCCAACCTCCACGGGCTACCGTCGACCTCCTCCAGCCTCCACCACGCGCTACTTCACCGGCTACTATTCAACCACCCCTCCACGGGCACCCCTCCATCGTCTATTGTTCATCCAGCCCTCCACACCACGGGGTCCTGTTCATCTAGAGGCAACGCCACCGCTCACTGTTCATCCAACCCCCCCCTCCCCCGCAACGCTCACTGTTCATTCTAGAGGCAGCATCGATCGGCTTCAGTTAGCAACAGTAGCAAAGGAATCGCTCGATCGGTTTTAGTTAACAGCCATCGATCGATCGCTCGGGTTCAGCAACGCGTAGCCTGTAGTGCAATCGCTCGGGTTCAGTTAGAGCCCAACGCCTCGCTCGGGTTCAGTTAGAGCCAACGCCTCGCACACACGCGCAAACGTGTACGAGAGAAACGCGCATTGTTCGGCCCCCGACCTCCCACCATAACCGAGAACTCCTCGAAATTTTCCTCGCCCTCGCTTCTACCACAGTTTTTTCCATCATGGACAGCCCAAAGAATGTCATGCAGCTGCATCTCCGGCCCGCCCAGGACGAAAAGCCCATTTTCTGTCATGATTATTTGTCATAGAAGTAGGAGCCCACCACATCTATGATGATACCGTGTTTTGTCACAATTATCATCATAGAACTGTCATATGTATGACAGGAAAAAAATTCGTTCGGCCCAAAATGTCACGGATGTGTCTTTTTTTGTAGTGTATGATCCAATTATGTTATTATTGTTGAGAACTTGCACTAGTGAAAGTATGAACCCTAGGCCTTGTTTCCTAGCATTGCAATACCGTTTACGCTCACTTTTGCCACTTGTTACCTTGCTGTTTTTATATCTTCAGATTATAAATACTCATATCTACCATCCATATTGCACTTGTATCACCATCTCTTCGCCAAACTAGTGCACCTATACAATTTACCATTGTATTGAGTGTGTTGGGGACACAAGAGACTCTTTGTTATTTGGTTGCAGGGTTGTTTGAGAGAGACCATCTTCATCCTACGCCTCCCACAGATTGATAAACCTTAGGTCATCCACTTGAGGGAAATTTGCTACTGTCCTACAAACCTCTGCACTTGGAGGCCCAACAACGTCTACAAGAAGAAGGTTGCGTAGTAGACATCAAGCTCTTTTCTGGCGCCGTTGCCGGGGAGGTGAGTGATTGAAGGTATATCTTTAGATCTTGCAATCGAATCTTTTTGTTTCTTGTTTTATCACTAGTTTAGTCTATAAAAGAAAAGTACAAAAAATGGAATTAAGGTTGCCTCATATGCTTCATCTTTTTTAATATCTTTCGTGAAAATGATGGGAAGGAAAATTGTGCTCAAGTACTAGAAGAAGAATTACATAGAATGCTTGGCATAAAATATGTGAATGATGAGCATGATTGCAATGTTGTTAGTATGAATTCTTTGAATACCCACGATGCTAATGATATGCAAAGCCACAAGCTTGGGGAAGCTATGTTTGATGAATATGATATGTTTAGTCCCCCAAGTTTTGATGAGAATATTTATTATGATGAAAGCATGCCTCCTATTTATGATGATTCTATTGATGAAAGTGGGTTTTGAAGAGTGTCAAATTTAGGAAGTAATGATCCCACTATTTTGGAGGATGTTGAATATTATTGTTATAATTATGAAAGTGGATTTGGAGAGGTCATGACTTTATTTAGTTACGAATCCACTATTTCAGAAGAGGTTCCAATTGATTATGAGAACAAAATTGCTATTTATGATGATTATTGTGATGAATTGTATGCTATTAAGAATAATGATAACCATGAAACTTGTCATCATGATTTTAGTTCTCAATTGGATTATGCCTCACATGATAATTATTCTGTTGAGTTTGCTCCCACTACTATTCATGAGAAGAAATTTGCTTATGTGGAGATTAGTAGAATTTTTATGCTTGTAGATCATGAAAAGAATGCTTTATGTGATGGTTATATTGTTGAATTCATTCATGATGCTACTGAAAACTATTATGAAGGAGGAATATATACTTGTAGGAATTGCAATAACATCAAGTTTCCTCCCTATGTGCTTAAAGTTTTGAAGTTATGCTTGTTTAGCCTTGCTATGCTAGTTGATTATTGTTCCCATAAGTTGTTTGCTCACAAAATCCCTATGCATAGGAAGTGGGTTAGACTTAAATGTTCTAGTCATATGCTTCATGATGCTCTCCTTGTGTTTCAATTCTTATCTTTTATGTGAGCATCATTGAAATCATCATGCCTAGCTAGGGGCGTTAAACGATAGCGCTTGTTGGGAGGCAACCCAATTCTACTTTTGTCCTTTGCTTTTGCTCCTGTTTAGTAATAAATAATTCATCTAGCCTCTGTTTAGATGTGGTTTTATGTTTTAATTAGTGTTTGTTCCAAGTAGGACCTTTGGGAAGACTTGGGTGAAGTCTATGCGATCTTGCTGTAAAAAACAGAAACTTTTGCGCTCACGAGATTAGCTGCCATTTTTTACTGGAGAGTGATTTTAGGTTGATTCTTTTTGAAGATGATTAATAGATAAATTCCTCAAGTCCACACATTTATTTCATAATTGTTTGAGTTACATACGTATTCTAATGATACTGATTACTACAGACTGTTCTGTTTTTGACAGATTCTGTTTTCTATGGGTTGTTTGCTTATTTTGATGAATCTATGAGTATTATCGGAGGGTATGAACCATAGAGAAGTTGGAATACAGTAGATATTACACCAATATGAATTTAGAATGAGTTCATAACAGTACCTAAGTGGTGATTTATTTTCTTATACTAACGGAGCTTACGAGTTTTCTGTTAAGTTTTGTGTTGTGAAGTTTTCAAGTTTTGAGTAAAGATTCGATGGACTATGGAATAAGGAGTGGCAAGAGCCTAAGCTTGGGGATGCCCTGGATGGCATCCCCTCTTTCGTCTTCGTTCATCGGTAACTTTACTTGGAGCTATATTTTTATTCACCACATGATATGTGTTTTGCTTGGAGCGTCATTTTCTTTTCTTTTCCTTTGCTTGTTGTTTGAATAAAATACCAAGATCTGAAATTCTTAAATGTTGGAGAGTCTTCACATAGTTGCATAATTATTCAACTACTCATTGATCTTCACTTATATCTTTCGGAGTAGTTTGTCGTTTGCTCTAGTGCTTCACTTATACCTTTTTAGAGCACGGTGGTGGTTTTATTTTGTGGAAATTATTGATCTCTCATGCTTCACTTATATTATTTTGAGAGTCTTTTAGAACAGCATGGTAATATGCTTTGGTTATGAAATTAGTCCTATTATGATAAGCATTCAAGATGGGTATAATAAAAACTTTCATATAAAATGCATTGAATACTATGATAAATTTGATACTTGATAATTGTTTTGAGATATAAAGGTGGTAATGTTAGAGTCATGCTAGTTGGGTAATTATGAAATTGAGAAATACTTGTGTTAAAGTTGGCAAGTCACGTAGCATGCATGTATGGTGAACGTTGTGTGACAAATTTGAAGCATGGGGTGTTCTTTGATTGCCTTCCTTATGAGTGGAGGTCGGGATCGCGCGATGGTTAACTCCTACCAACCCTTCCCCTAGGAGCATGCGTAGTAGTACTTTGCTTTGAGGGCTAATAAACTTTTGCAATAAGTATATGAGTTCTTTATGACTAATGTGAGTCCATGGATTATGCGCACTCTTACCCTTCCGCAATTTGCTAGCCTCTATGGTACCGTGCATTGCCCTTTCTCACCTTGAGAGTTGGTGCAAACTTTGCCAGTGCATCCAAACCCCGTGATACGATACGCTCTATCACACATAAACCTCCTTATATCTTCCTCAAAACAGCCACCATACCTACCTATTATGGCATTTCCATAGCCATTCCGAGATATATTGCCATGCAACTTTCCACCGTTTCGTTTGTTATGACACGCTCCATCATTGTCATATTGCTTTGCATGATCATGTAGTTGACATCGTATTTGTGGCAAAGCCACCTTTCATAATTCTTTCATACCTGTCACTCTTGATTCATTGCACATCTCGGTACACCGTCGGAGGCATTCACATAGAGTCATATTTTTTCCTAAGTATTGAGTTGTAATCCTTGAGTTGTAAATAAATACAAGTGTGATGATTTCCACTATTAGAGCAATGTCCCATGTGATGAATGGATGATGGAGACTATGATTCCCCCACAAGTCGGGATGAGACTCCGGACTTTTAAAAAAAGAGGCCAAAGAAGCCCAAATAAAAAAAAGAGGCCAAAGAAGCCCAAATAAAAAAAAGGAAAAAATGAGAGAAAAAGAGGGAAGGGGCAATGCTACTATCCTTTTACCACACTTGTGCTTCAACATAGCACCATGATCTTCATGATAGAGAGTCTCCTATGTTGTCACTTTCATATACTAGTGGGAATTTTTCATTATAGAACTTGGCTTGTATATTCCAATGATGGGCTTCCTCAAAATGCCCTAGGTCTTCGTGAGCAAGCAAGTTGGATGCACACCCACTTAGTTTCTTTTTGATGATCTTTCATACATTTATAGCCTAGTGCATCCATTGCATGCAATCCCTACTCCTCGTATTGACATCAATTGATGGGCATCTCCATAGCCCGTTGATTAGCCGCGTCAATGTGAAACTTTCTCCTTTTTTGTTTTCTCACATAATCCCTATCATCATACTCTACTCCACCCATAGTGCTATATCCATGGCTTACATTCATGTATTGCGTGAGGGTTGAAAAGGCTGAAGCGCGTTAAAAAGTATGAACCAATTGCTTGGCTGAAACCGGGGTTGTGCATGATGGGAGCATTTTGTGTGACGAAAATGAAGCATGGCCTAACTATATGATTTTGTAGGGATAAGCTTTATTTGGCAATGTTATTTTGATAAGACATGATTACTTGTTAGTATGCTTGAAGTATTACTATTTTTATGTCAATATGAACTTTTATCTTGAATCTTTTGGATCTGAACATTCATGCCACAATAAAGAGAATTACATTGAAAATTATGTTAGGTAGCATTCCACATCAAAACTTCTATTTTTATCATTTACCTACTCGAGGACGAGCAGGAATTAAGCTTGGGGATGCTTGATACGTCTCCGACGTATCTATAATTTTTTATTGTTCCATGCTATTATATTATCTATTTTGGATGTTTAATGGGCTTTGTTATACACTTTTATATTATTTTTGGGACTAACCCATTAACCAGAGGCCCAACCCAAATTGGTGTTTTCTTGCCTATTTCAGTGTTTCGAAGAAAAGGAATATCAAACGGAGTCCAAACGGAATGAAACCTTTGAGAGAGTTATTTTTGGAACAAACGCAATCCAGGAGACTTGGAGTAGACATCAGGGAAGCTTCGAGGAAGCCACGAGGGTCCAGGGCACGCCCTACCCCCTGGGCGCGCCCCCACCCTCGTGGGCCCCTCATGGCTCCCCTAACCGACTTCTTTCGCCTATATATACTCATATACTCCGAAAACATCCGGGAGCACAATAGATCGGGAGTTCCGCCACCGCAAGCCTCTGTAGCTACCAAAAAGCTCCCAGGACTCTATTCCAGCACCCTGCCGGAGGGGGGATCCCTCACCGGTGGCCATCTTCATTATCCCGGCGCTCCATGACAAGGAGGGAGTAGTTCACCCTCGGGGATGAGGGTATGTACCCATAGCTATGTGTTTGATCTCTCTCTCTCTCTCTCTCTCTCTCTCTCTCTCGTGTTCTTGATTCAGCACGATCTTGATATTGCGAGTTTTGCTATTATAGTTGGATCTTATGATGTTTCTCCCCCTCTACTCTCTTGTAAAGGATTGAGTTTTCCCTTTGAAGTTATCTTATTGGATTGAGTCTTTAAGGATTTGAGAACACTTGATGTATGTCTTGCATGTGCTTATCTGTGGTGACAATGGGATATTCACGAGATCTACTTGATGTACGTTTTGGTGATCAACTTGCGGGTTCGGTGACCTTGTGAACTTATGCATAGGGGTTGGCACACGTTTTCGTCTTGACTCTCTGGTAGAAACTTTGGGGCACTCTTTGAAGTACTTTGTGTTGGTTGAATAGATGAATCTAAGATTGTGTGATGCATATCGTATAATCATGCCCATGGATACTTGAGGTGACATTAGAGTATCTAGGTGACATTAGGGTTTTGGTTGATTTGTGTCTTAAGGTGTTATTCTAGTACAAACTCTATGATAGATCGAATGGAAAGAATAGCTTCGTGTTATTTTACTACGGACTCTTGAATAGATTGATCAGAAAGGATAACTTTGAGGTGGTTTCGTACCCTACAATAATCTCTTCGTTTGTTCTCTGCTATTAGTGACTTTGGAGTGACTCTTTGTTGCATGTTGAGGGATAGTTATATGATCCAATTATGTTATTATTGTTGAGAGAACTTGCACTAGTGAAATTATGAACCATAGGACTTGTTTCCTAGCATTGCAATACCGTTTACGCTCACTTTTGCCACTTTTTACCTTGCTGTTTTTATATTTTCAGATTACAAATACTCATATCTACCATCCATATTGCACTTGTATCACCATCTCTTCGCCGAACTAGTGCACCTATACAATTTACCATTGTATTGGGTGTGTTGGGGACATAAGAGACTATTTGTTTTGCAGGGTTGTTTGAGAGAGACCATCTTCATCCTATGCCTCCCACGGATTTATAAACCTTAGGTCATATACTTGAGGGAAATCTGTTGCTGTCCTACAAACCTCTGCACTTGGAGGCCCAACAACGTCTACAAGAAGAAGGTTGCGTAGTAGACATCGGGTTGATGTCCCTAACAATGGCTCCGCACCGAGCAGAAAATGCATCCTTGGTCCACGTGGTTTAATCAGTTGGCCATCGTTCGTGATTGCTGTGATTGTGAACCTTTCATCCACGCGCAAACTTTTCTTTAGGCCTCATCTTGTTACCGAAGTTTGGCTCAATCCGGAGGGCTATAAAAGAAGAAAGAAGAGTTAATATATCACTACTGGAATCAGGATCTTTGCCATCAGCTGGCTCTTTGCCGTCAGCTAGCTGATGGCAAAGAAGGTCTTTGCCATAAGGTTAAATAAAACTGACGGCAAACAAGAAGCGGACGGCAAAGATATTGTTTGCCGCCAGCCGTCTCTTTGCCATCCGGTAGCTGACGGCATAGATGCATTGCCGTCAGCGAGTAGACGGCAAAGAGGGAGGGGGGCCCACTAGCGAGAGCCACCTAACGGCCTCTGTCTTTGCCGTCCGCTAGCCGATGGCAAAGAAAGTTCCCAAACTAACGTCCGTTAGCTAGGCTCTTTGCCGTCTGCTAGCAGACGGCAAAGAACCGTGCCCTAACTAAAAAGCCAACACGCTCGCACCCGACCCCTCTCTCTCTCTGTCCCCTCTCTCCACCCCATGCCCGAGACATCGCTGCCCCGCGCCACCCCCGTCGTCGGCCGCCTTGCCCCCGTGCCGCCGCCGCCCCGCGCCACCCACATCGTTGCGCCGCCCCGGTGACCCCCTCTCCGCCCTAGCGACCCCCTCTCTGCCCCGCGCCAACCCCATCGTCGTGCCGCCCCCGCTGCCCCGGCGACCCCCTCCTCCGCCCCGCTCCACCCCGACCTTGCCCGCTGCTCCTTCGACCACCTACATCAAAGTCAAGTAAGTGTGCCACTCTTCATGGTGCCCCAATTGTGGTGGTTTTTTTAGAGTGATTTTGTACAAGAATCAACACAGGGTAAATCCTCAATAAAAAGCCCAAATGTGGATCTTTGAATTAAAGAAGTGGTTCAATGCTTGTTAGCAAAGTTGCCATTTGCCATGAAGCAACCAAAATGTTAAAAGAAGTGATTCAAAGCGAAGTTGCAGATGTTGGAGAAGACTAGGATTGTAGAACTAGTTGCTGCATTGCAGTGATGTTTAGATGCTTATCCTAGATTTTAGTTTATTACATAACTCATGTTGAGCATTGTATGCTAGCTCATCCTAGTATATTGAACATTACCCGGCTTTTTTTATGCAAAACTATGGTAAATTGGTAATATCAGAGCATAGGACCAGTTTGTTGTTTCAGTTAGCACAAGTATATATCACAAATATATTATACACATATACACACACATTACATAAATTATATTATACAATATTCAGTAGTTGTGGGAATCACTGGGTAGCTCAATGTTAAAACACATGGACATGCTACCAAGCAACCCAGGTTCAAACCACTTTCCTTGGGTGTGCTAGTAGCCCTTGGCGACTAGGCTAAAGACAAGCTGCAATGGCTTCAAAGGTGATTTTGACTGTAGTAATTAATCAGAGTAAATGAGACACAAGATGCTGCTGGTTCCAGGAAAAATAGTTTTACAAAGTATACACATAATAAAGATATAAAGGAATCAGAGCAATCTAGTTTCTGAGATAGACTATTCTCTCTTGTTCCAGGGCTATATTACTTTGTGTAGTTTCCTTAGTAGATGTTCTTAGCAAGTTAAAAGGGGAACTGCAGTAATTATGTTGCTTGGCATATCTTTTTATTGTAATTACTTAAGTTGTAATCATGGCTCATTTTGTAACAAATGGTTCATTGAGTTGGAGAGTACAACCGAGCATTGTTGGGAGTAGATCAAATTATAGCATATAGTTAGTCAAATTTTCAACGTCATGTTGCTAAGACTGCCTTTATCACAGAACTTCAATTATGCATATCTCTTCTTGCTCTAGACACTATTCCAAGTAAACTAAAACCAAATGTTACTCCAAGTAACTTCAACTTGTTAATTAAAGGATCATTTGTAGTTTCAGTAGTTTTGCTTGCATTTGTAGTTTTAATTAAAGGATCATCTGTAGTTTCAATATCCTTGGTAGTGGTAATGTTTTCTTATTGGTATCACCATCAATTTGGTTTACATTTTTAGTTTTGTTTCATGTCTGAAGAAATCCCTAGTTTTGAAGGGTTCTAGCTATTGCCATCATATGTCCACAAGTGCATTTCTTTTTGAATGTGAAATGATAACTTGGTGTAGTTGATTATCTTCTGATCAAAACTTCTACTGCTGTAATGTTGTATGATAATGTTGTAAGGGTAGTAATTGGTCTCTTCTGTTGCTTATCAGAGATGGGGGGAGGCCGCCACCGCAGGTTGCGTTCTGCCACACTGAAGTACGAGTTGGATGGTTTCGAGTTCTTCACGATCATACTTGAGAATTCCTCCAGGAGGTAGGTATATAAAAGGAGAGATCTCCCCTTCAACCATCTCTTTATGATAACTCTGTTGTTTGCTACATCACTCCTTGACCCATGCTGCAGAGGCTGCCTGACACTTTTATGAATATGCTGGACGGCCATCGGCCAAAGAATGTGAAGCTGCGACAGGGCGGCAGCGGGCTTCCCAGGCATTGGGACGTGGAGGTGGTGATCAGGTACGGCCACATGTACCTGTGTCATGGCTGGGAGAAGTTCGTTCGTGCCTACGACCTGCAGCACGGGTACTTCCTTGTCTTCAGGTACGACTGCGTTGCCATGCTCACCGTAAAGGTATTCAACACGACTGTGTGCCGCATGAGCTACCAGGACGACGATGATGCCAGTACGTTTTGCCTCTTCTTCCTCTACATTTGGCTTTGTCTCACATTGATTGTTTAAAAAACTCTGTTGCATTTGGTGAGGCAATGGGAGCAGCAGCAGTGACTCTAGCTACAGCCAAAGCAGCAGCGACTCTGGCTATAGCAAAAGCAGCAACGAGAATGCTCAGGAATGGAGTGGGGAAGAAGAGGACCAGAGTGGGGATGAGGAGGTGCAGCCTATTCTATCTGACGATGACCTCGCGATGGTGGTGGCTGACGATGGCCAAGTGATGGTGGTGGCTGGCGATGGGCAAGCGATGGTGGTCGCTGATGATGGGCAAGAGATGGTGGTGGTTGACGATGATCTAGCGATGGTGCTGCCTGAAGATGGCCTCGCGATGGTGGTGGTGCCTGACAATGACCTCGTGATCCCACAGTTGGACGACATGACCATGCCAATTGTGGTAGAAGACTACATCCCACTGCCTCGCCGCTCTAAGTAGATCAGGATGATGAAGGCGGAGGAGAAGAAAGAGGAGTGAAGTATGTCAGGTACGTCAGATCTCCAAAATGATCTATACTTAGCTTTGTTTCCTCTGAAATGACCTAAGTTAGCTCTAATGTGCTAAGTTATCTCTAATATGCTTAGTTACCTAGGTTTTCTCAATAATGACATACACTTAGCTTACTTATGTAAAAAAATGGCATAATTAGCTTACTTAGGTTTGAAATGGCATAATAATCTTGGTAACCTCATATATGTCATATAGTTAGCTTATTTTCCTCGAAAATGACATAATAAGCCTAATTAGCTCCAAAATGATCAATTTTACCTAAGTTAGCTCCAAAATGACCTAAGTTAGCTCTAAAATGCTAAATTAGCTCTAATATGCTTAGTTACCTGGGTTAGCTCAAGAAATACCTATACTTAGCTTACTTATGTCAAAAATGGCGTAATATGCTTAGTTAACTCAAAAATGGCATAATTAGCTAGGTTAGCTCCAAAATGAACAATTTTACTTAGGTAGCTCCAATATGATCCATTTTACCTAGGTTAGCTCCAAAATGACCTAAGTTAGCTCTAAAATGCTAAATTAGCTCTAATATGCTTAGTTACCTAGGTTAGCTCAAGAAAGACCTATACTAGACATCATCTCCAGCGAAGATTATATCCCCCAACAACTGTTCTTTTTCCAAGTCTCTTTGTTGATCCACAGTTTCTGCAAATATTACAACATGGCAATTAATATACAAACATGAGAGATGGACATATTAGTGGCAAACATAGACCTAGCTAGCTAATCACAACAAGGAATATTAATTAGTGGCCTCGACGCTTCTACAGTTTGGGGTGGCCTCGATGACAATGCTCTTTTAACTTGGTAAATTTGGGTGGCCTCGATGATTCTAGGGTTTGGGGTGGCCTCAACGCTTCTAGGGTTTGGTCGGGCAAGAGGGGGTTGATCGACGTCCCCCCTCATGTTGAAGAGTTACCATAGTTCTCTCATGAATGTCCGACGTCCGGACCGCCTCTCCCATGAATGGCAAACAAGGGATTTAACAAAATGGCGCCATTCTGGATGTGCAAAAAATGGTCCATATTTTTCCTGATCTCATCTACATTTCTATATGTCACATTGTCTAGTGTCAAAGGATTCAAGAAAACCATGGCTTCATCATTAGCCGGAAGTAACCGGGGCATGATGGTACGGAACTCTACAAAGTTATTTTAGAACGGAGTCCCGGATAGGACAATTCGCTTTTTGTTACGAAGTTCAACAAGAGCCTTCCGAATATCGCTATTTGGAAGGCCTTTTCTGAACTTCGTAGAAAAAATTGGATTATCCTATCCGGGACTCCAAGAGCTTTGTACCTTCATGCCCCAGTTACTTCTGGCTAATGATGAAGCCATGGATTTCTTCAATACTTTGATACAAGACAACGTGACATATAGAACATTACGTAGATGAGATCAGAAAAAAATGGATCAACTTGTGCACATCCATAATGGGGGCATTCTTGATAAATCTCGACCCTCGACCCCTCGGCGATCCTCGAACCTCGACCCCTCGACCCCTCGACGATCCTCGAACCATGACCCCTCAAAAATGCTTCTAGGGTTTGGGGTGGCCTTGACGCTTCTAGGGTTTGGTTGGGCGAGAGGGGGTTGATCGACGTCCCCCCTCATGTTGAAGAGTTACCAGAGTTCTCTCATGAATGTCCGACGTCCAGACTGCCTCTCTCATGAATTTCAAACAAGGGATTTAACAAAACGGCACCATTCGGGATGTGCAGAAAATGGTCCATATTTTTCCTGATCTCATCTACCCTTCTATATGTCATGTTGTCTAGTGTCAAAGGATTCAAGAAAAGCATGGCTTCATCATTAGTCGGAAGTAGCCGGGGCATGACGGTACGAAGCTCTCCAAAGTTATTTTGGAACGGAGTCCCAGATAGGATAATTCACTTTTTGTTACGAAGTTCAGCAAGAGTATTCCGAATATCGCTATTTGGAAGGCCTTTGCTGAACTTCGTAGCAAAAAGCGAATTATCCTATCCGGGACTCCGTTCCAAAATAACTTTGGAGAGCTTTGTACCATCATGCCCTTGTTACTTCCGGTTAATGATGAAGCATGGATTTCTTTAATACTTTGACACAAGACAACGTGACATATAGGACGTTACGTAGATGAGATCAGAAAAAAAAATGGATCAACTTGTGCACATACATAATGGGGCATTCTTGTTAAAAGGAGACCTTCGACCCCTCGACGACCCTCGACCCCTCGGCGATCCTCGAACCTCGACCCCTCGACAACCCTCGACCCCTCGGCGATCCTCAAACCTCGACCCCTTGGCGACCCTCGACCCTCTACCCTAGTTCCCGACCCTCGACCGCTCGGCGATCCTTGACCCCTCGACGACCCTCGACCCTCTACCCTAGTTCCCGACCCTCGACCCCTCGGCGACCCTCAACCCTCTACCCTAGTTCCCGACCCTCCACCACTCAGCGATCCTCGACACCCTCGTTCCCGATAAAAATAAGAAGAGGAAGAAGAAGAAGAAAAGGAGGACTCCTCTTTTTTTCCTCTTCTTATTTTTTCTCCTCTTCTTCCCTCTCCTCTTCTTCTCCTTCTTCTTCTCCTTCTTCTTCTTCTTATTTTCCTTTTTCCTCTCCTTCTTTTTCTTCTTCCTTCCTCCTTTCCCTCTTTTCTTCTTTTTCCTTATTTTCCTTTTTTCTATCTACTAACCAAAAATGCACTAGCAGTACAACAAACCTAAAATATACTAACCTAAAATCGATATCTACTAACAACCTAAATTAAAAAATTAATACATATATGAAAAAAATCATCATATGAACAAAAAAGCATACATTATGAACAAAAAAATTACATGAACAAAAAAAGTATACATCATCTATCCTCAACATCATCATATCTATCATCAACATCATCTAACAAAATCATATGAAAAAAATGTATATGAACAAACTAAGCTAGCTAGGGGAGGAGGATCGGACAAGGATGGAGGGGGCCGGCCGGACTGTAGTGCGGGGCGGCACGGACCAGGGCGGTGACGACGCGGGGCAGGGGTGGCGCGATGACGAGGGCTCGGGGCAGGGGTGGCGCAGTGACGGCGTCGGGGGCAGGGGTGCGCACGGCAACGAGGGCTCGGGGCAGGGGCGCGGCGACGGCGTCGGAGGTAGGGCGACGACGGCGACGGTGGGGTAGAGGGGCAGCCTGCCGGAGTCATCAGAGGGATCGAAGACGAACTGAATGAAAATTTTCACAAGTGTTGCTTATATTGACGAAGCATTGGTCCTGGTTCGTGGCACCAACCGGGATCAATGCCACCTTTTAGTCCCGGTTGGTGCCACCAACCTGGGGTCTATTTTCATAGGGACCTTTGGTCCTGGTTGGTGGCACCAACCGGGACTAAAGGTGGCATTGGTCCCGGTTGGTGCCACGAACCGGTACCAATGCACACCTTTTGTCCCGGTTGGTGCTACCAACCGGGACCAAAGGCCTTGTGCTGCCCGCGGCCAAAAAGTTTAGTCCCACCTCACTAGTCGAGAGGGTCTCAGAGTGGTTTATAAGCCCCACTGCCGGTGCCCTCTCGAGCTCCTCTCCAATGCAGGCTTACGGGCCTAATCTGACACTGCTATGCTTGTGGGCCTACTGGGCCTTCTGCGGGCCTGAATCCTGTCCCATGGTTGGGTTTCTAGATGTATTCAGGTCGTGGTTGCCTAGTAGGTGGCGTTTTTTTAATTTTTTTCCAATTTTCTGTTTTGTCTTTTGCATTATTTATTTTCTTTTGTTTTTTGCTTTATTTTTTAATTCTTTTTTGCTTTTAGGTCACAAAAATTATAAACTTTCTGTTAGTGCCATTACTTTTTAAATTTGAATAGTTTAAATTTGAATTCTTTGAAATTTGCATGAATCACTAGTTTGTGATTAACTTTACTATAAAAATAGATTTTGGAGTGATTCTTTTTCCTGATATTTAATATTACCGTGTTTTATCATTATATTCAAAAACATATTTTGTTATTTTAGTTTCTAACAAAAAAGTCTTTATGATAATTCTTTTTCTATTAAAATTTCTAACAAAAAATTCTTTATGAAAATTATTTTTGCTTTTAATGTTTTGAACAGAAAATACTTTGATAATTTTTGTTGCATAAATTTTATATAATTTTAGTTTCAATAATACTAGAGGTTTATAAAAGCTTTTTAGTTGATTCATTTTGCTATTGGAGTTTTATAAAAGCTTTATAGTTGATTCTTTTTGGTATTGAAGAATAATATAATTTTGTTTTAGTTGCTCATAACAGAATATTTTAATTGATTATTTTTAGTTCATTCTTTTTGCTATTAGTTCATTCTTTGAGCTAAATGACCCTTCAATTGAAAAGCACTACAAATGAACTCTGAAAAGGTTGAAAGTTGGCATGGTATCCTCATTTCGCCCACATAGCATGTGCTAAAAAGTTGAGAGGGTTACGGCAAAAACTGGATGCACTTCATGTACAAAATGGACAATCTCTTTCAAAGTATCAGGGTTTCGGACGACAACTCATCTGTTACAAAGAGTTCAAGTTTTTTGAACTTATTTGAACTCCAGACTTTTTTGTGTTCAAAATGCACCATTCAAAGCCACATCATCAATTTTCAACCCTTTCTCACTTCATTTGGTATTTTTCATGCATTTACTGACCTTTTTGAGCTAAACGACCCTTAAATTGAAAAGCACTACAAATGAACTCTGAAAAGGTTGAAAGTTGGCATGGTATCATCATTTCACCCACATAGCACGTGCTAAAAAGTTGAGAGGGTTACGGCAAAAACTGGATGCACTTCACGTACAAAACAGACAATCTCTTTCGAAGTATCAGGGTTTCACACGGAAACTCGTCTGTTACAAATGGCATTTAATTTCTTCACATGTAACTGCAGTGATATTCTAGATCAAAGGCATCATCATAATAGTTGTGGAGAGAAAGTCTTCACTTTATCTTCGCTTGTGTCCTTTGCTTATTGCACCGTAACCATGGATAATCTTCATCATTTAACAGGGTGCTTGGGTCAGACTTGACTTTAAAGGGAGGAATTTCATGAAACTTTTCATAATCTTCAGACATGTCTGTCTTGCCCTCCAATCCCATGATGTCTCTTTTTCGTGAAAGAATTATGTGGCGCTTTGGCTCATCGTATGATGTATTTGCTTCCTTATCTTTTTCTTTTTCTCGGTTTGGTAGACATGTCATTCACATAGAAAACCTGCGCCACATCATTGGCTAGGATGAATGGTTCGTCTGTGTACCCAAAATTGTTCAGATCCACTATTGTCATTCCGTACTGTGGGTCTACCTGAACCCCGCCTCCTGACAGATTGACCCAATTGCACTTAAACAAAGGGACCTTAAAATCATGTCCATAGTCAAGTTCCCATATGTCCACTATGTAACCATAATATGTGTCCTTTCCCCTCTTGGTTGCTGCATCAAAGCGGACACCACAATTTTGGTTGGTGCCCTTTTGATCTTGGGTGATCATGTAAAATGTATTCCCATTTATCTCGTACCCTTTGTAAGTCATTACAGTCGAAGATGGTTCCCTGGCCAACGAGTACAACTCATCAGAAACAGTGTTGTCACCCCTGAGACGTGTTTGCAACCAACTGCCAAAAGTCCTGATGTGTTCACATGTAATCCAGTCGTCACACTGGTCCGGGTGTTTGGAGCGCAGAATGTTCTTGTGTTCATCGACATACAGGGTCACCAAGGTAGAATTCTGTAGAACTGTGTAGTGTGCTTGAGACCAAGAATGCCCGTCCCTACATATTATTGAGTCCTCTCCTAGCGTTCCTTTTCCACTCAGTCTCCCCTCATACTGTGATTGAGGGATACCTATCTTCTTAAGGCCAGGAATGAAGTCAACACAAAACCAAATGACATCCTCTGTTTGATGGCCCATGGAGATGCTTCCTTCTGGCCTAGCGCGGTTACAGACATAATTCTTCAGGACTCCCATGAACCTCTCAAAGTGGAACATATTGTGTAGAAATACAGGGCCCAGAATGACAATCTCGCCGACTAGATGAACTAGGACGTGTGTCATGATATTGAAGAAGGATGGTGGGAACACCAGCTCGAAACTAACAAGACATTGCGCCACATCACTCCTTAACCGTGGTAGGATTTCTGGATCGATCACCTTCTCAGAGATTGCATTTAGGAATGAACATAACTTCATAATGGCTAATCGAACGTTTTCCGGTAGAAGCCCCCTCAATGCAACCAGAAGCAGTTGCGTCATAATCACGTGGCAGTCATGAGACTTTAGGTTCTGGAACTTTTTCTCTGGCATATTTATTATTCCATTTATATTCGACGAGAAGCTAGACGGGACCTTCATACTAAGCATGCATTCAAACAAGATTTCCTTCTCTTCTTTGGTAAGAGCATAGCTGGCAGGACCTTCATACTACTCTGGAGGCATGCCATCTTTTTCGTGCACACGTTGCTGGTCCTCCTGTCCCTCCGGTATATCTTTTGACTTCCCCTACATGCCCAAGAAGCCTAGCAGGTTCACGCAAAGATTCTTCATCACGTGCATCACGTCGATTTAAGAGTGGACCTCTAAGTCTTTCCAGTAGGGTAGGTCCCAAAATATAGATTTCTTCTTCCACATGGGTGTGCATCCGTCAGTGTCATTCGGAACAGATAGTTCGCCGGGACCCTTTCCAAAGATTACTTATAAATCATTGACCATAGCAAGTATGTGATCACCGGTATGGACGGCGGGCTTCTTTCGATGATATGCCTCGCCTTTGAAATGTTTGCCTTTCTTTCGACATTGATGGTTGGTCGGAAGAAATCAATGATGCCCCAGGTACATTCTTCCTGCATTTTTCCAGGTATATACTTTCGGTGTCATCTAGACAGTGCGTGCATGCATGGTATCCCTTGTTTGTCTATCCTAAAAGGTTACTGAGAGCAGACCAATCATTGATGGTTACAAACAGCAACGCATGTAGGTCAATTTCCTGTTGTTTGTGCTCATCCCACACATGTACACCGTTTCCATTCCACAGTTGTAAAAGTTCTTCAACTAATGGCCTTAGGTACACATCAATGTTGTTACCGAGTTGCTTAGGGCCTTGGATGAGAACTGGCATCATAATGAACTTCCGCTTCATGCACAGCCAAGGAGGAAGGTTATAGATGCATAGAGTCACAGGCCAGGTGTTGTGATTGCTGCTCTGCTTCCCAAAAGGATTAATGACATACGCGCTTAAACCAAACCATACGTTAGCGGGTGCTCTCAACTTCCCGTCTTTCATACTGTCCTCTCTGTGCCATCGCATCAACTTGGCATGCTCTTTGTTTCTGAACAGACGTTTCAACCGTGGTATTATAGGAGCATACCACATCACCTTGGTAAGAACCCTCTTCCTGGGGCTCTCGCCGTCGACATCACTAGGGTCATCTCGTCTGATCTTATACCGCAATGCACCACATACCGGGCATGCGTTCAAATCCTCGTATGCACCGCGGTGGAGGATGCAGTCATTAGGGCATGCATGTATCTTTTGCACCTCCAATCCTAAAGGGCATACAACCTTCTTTGCTCCGTATGTACTGTCGGGAAATTCCTTATCCTTTGGAAGCTTGTTCTTCAATATTTTCAGTAGCTTCTCAAATTCTTTGTTAGGTACACCATTCTCTGCCTTCCACTGCAGCAATTCCAGTGTGGTACCGAGCTTTGTGTTGCCATCTTTGCAATTGGGGTACAACCCTTTTTTGTGATCCTCTAACATGCGATCGACTTCAACTTCTCCTTTACACTTTCGCACTGTCTCTTTGCATCAACAATGACCCGGGGAAGATCATCATGGTGCACATCGTTTGGTTCCTCTTGATCTTCAGCTTCTCTCGTTGCAGCATCACCGTATTCAGGGGGCTTATAGTTGTCATCATCCTCTTCTTCTTTGTTGTCTTCCATCATAACCCTTGTTTCTCCGTGCTTGGTCCAAACATTATAATGTGGCATGAAACCCTTGTAAAGCACGTGGCTGTGAAGGATTTTGCGGTCAGAGTAAGACTTCGTATTCCCACATATAGGGCATGGACAACACATAAAACCATTCTGCTTGTTTGCCTCGGCCACTTCGAGAAAATTATGCACGCTCTTAATGTACTCAGAGGTGCGTCTGCCATTGTACATCCATTGTCGGTTCATCTGCGTGCATTATATATAATTAAGTGTGTCAAACACCATTACAAAACATCATGAATACATAAGTGACCAAATTAATAGAAGTTCATCATCACATTAAAACCAAAGTACATACATAGTTCTCATTGAACAACATATAGCTCTCCAGAGCATCTAATTAAACCATACATTAAAACTATCTAAAACATATCAATGCAACAACAAATGCGATCATAATCGCAACTAAGGTAACAATTGATCCAACGTCATAATGATACCAAGCCTCAGTATGAATGGCATATTTTCTAATCTTTCTAATCTTCAAGCGCATTGCATCCATCTTGATCTTGTGATCATTGACGACATCCGCAACATGCAACTCCAATATCATCTTCTCCTCCTCAATTTTTCAATTTTTCCTTCAAGTAGTTGTTTTCTTTTTCAACTAAATTTAACCTCTCAACAATAGGGTCGGTTGGAATTTCCGGTTCGCATACCTCCTAGATAAAAAATCTATGTCACGTTGCTCGGCATAATTGTAATAAACACTAAATGAAACAAATAGTTAAGAAGATAATATATATACAACATCCAAAGCATAGACAGGTCGAGGGCCCACGGAGGCGGATACCAAAACCATCACACTATATAATATCAAACAATAATAAGTAAGAAAACTAAACAAGTATCTATCTAAATCATACAAGTAAGAACTTTTTGTTGGAAATATGCCCTAGAGGCAATAATAAGATGATTATTATTATATTTCCTTGTTCATGATAATTGACTATTATTCATGCTATAATTGTATTAACCGGAAACAGTGATACATGTGTGAATACATAGACCACAACATGTCCCTAGTGAGCCTCTAGTTGACTAGCTCGTTGATCAACAGATGGTCATGGTTTCCTGACTATGGACATTGGATGTCATTGATAAGGAGACCACATCATTAGGAGAATGATGTGATGGACAAGACCCAATCCTAAGCATAGCACAAGATCGTGTAGTTTGTTTGTTAAAGCTTTTCTAAATGTCAAGTATCAGTTCCTTAGACCATGAGATTGTGTAACTCCCGGATATGGTAGGAGTGCTTTGGGTGTACCAAACGTCACAACATGACTGGGTGACTATAAAGGTGCACTACAGGTATCTCCGAAAGTGTCCGTTGGGTTGGCACGAATCGAGACTAGGATTTGTCACTCCGTATGACGGAGAGGTATCTCTGGGCCCACTCGGTAATGCATCATCATAATGAGCTCAATGTGACTAAGTGGTTAGTCATGGGATCATGCATTATGTAACGAGTAAAGTGACTTGCCGGTAACGAAAAAAATGAGGTATTGGGATACCGACGATCGGATCTCGGGCAAGTAACGTACCGATTGACAAAGGGAATTGTATACGGGATTACTTGAATCCTCGACATCATGGTTCATCCGATGAGATCATCGTGGAACATGTGGGAGCCAACATGGGTATACAGATCCCACTGTTGGTTATTGGCTGGAGAGCTGTCTCGGTCATGTCTGCGTGATTCCCGAACCCGTAGGGTCTACACACTTAAGGTTCGAGATGCTAGGGTTATTAGGAAGACTTGTAAGTGATTACTGAATGTTGTTCGGAGTCCCGGATGAGATTCCGGACATCATGAGGAGTTTCGGAATGGTCTGGATGTGAAGATTTATATATGGGAAGTTGCCATACGGTCACCAAAAAAGTTCGGGGGCATACCGGTATTGTATCGGGGCCACCGGAGGGTTCCGGGGGTCCACCGGGAGGGGCCACCTCTCTCGGAGGGCCTCATGGGCCGTAGTGGGAAGGGAACCAGCCCTTGGAGGGCTGGGCGCATCCCCCCCCCTTGGGCCCATGTGCCTAGGGTTGGGGGAAACCCTAGAGGGGGCGCCCCCCTTGCTTGGGGGGCAAGCCCCCTCCCATTGGCCGCCGCCCCCCCTCTAGATCTCATCTAGAGGGGGCCGGCCCCCTTCCCCCTCCTCCTATAAATAGAGGGGCGAGGGGAGGGCTGCAACACAACAGCTAAGGCGCAGCCCCTCCCCTCCCCAACACCTCTCCTCCTCCGCGAGCGCTTGGCGAAGCCCTGCCGGAGTACTGCCTCTCCATCACCACCACGCCGTCGTGCTGCTGTTGGAGCTCTCTTCCTCAACCTCTCCCTCCTTGCTAGATCAAGGCGCGGGAGACGTCACCGGGCTGCACGTGTGTTGAACACGGAGGTGCCGTTGTTCGGCGCTAAGATCGGAATCCACCACGATCTGAATCGCTTCAAGTACGACTCCCTCATCCGCGTTCTTGTAACGCTTCTGTCTCGCTGTCTTCAAGGGTATGAAGATGCACTCCTCTCTCTCTCTCTCTCGTTGCTAGTTACTCCGTAGATTGATCTTGGTGATGTGTAGGAAAAAAATTATTTTCTGCAACGATCCCCAACAGTGGTATCAGAGAGGTCTATGCGTAGTTTCTATGCACGAGTAGAACACAATTTTGTTGTGGGCGTAGATTTTGTCAATTTACTTGCCACTATTAGTCTTATCTTGTTTCAGCGGTATCGTGGGATGAAGCCGCCCGGACCGACCTTACACATACGCTTACGTGAGACAGGTTCCACCGACTGACATGCACTAGTTGCATAAGGTGGCTAGCGGGTGTCTGTCTATCCCACCTTAGTCGGATCGGATTCGATGAAAAGGTTCCTTATGTAGGGTAAATTGAAATTGGCACATCACGTTGCGGTTTTAACGTAGGTAAGAAACGTTCTTGCTAGAACCCTATTGCAGCCACGTAAAAACATGCAACAACAATTAGAGGACGTCTAATTTGTTTTTGCAGCATATGCCTTGTGATGTGATATGGCCAAAAAGGATGTGATGAATGAAATATATGTGATGTATGAGATTGATCATGTTCTTGTAATAGGAATCATGACTTGCATGTCGATGAGTATGGCAACCGCCAGGAGCCATAGGAGTTGTCTTTATTTATTGTATGACCTGCGTGTCACTGAATAACGCCATGTAATTACTTTACTTCATTGCTAAACCGTTAGCGATAGTAGTAGAAGTAATAGTTGGCGAGACAATTTCATGGAGACACGATGATGGAGATCATGATGATGGAGATCATGGTGTCACGCCGGTGACGATGATGATCATGGTGCCCCGAAAATGGAGATCAAAAGGAGCAAAATGATATTGGCCATATCATGTCACTATTTGATTGCATGTGATGTTTATCATGTTTTTGCATCTTATTTTCTTAGAACGACGGTAGTAAATAAGATGATCCCTCATAATAATTTCAAGAAAGTGTTCCCCCTAACTGTGCGCCGTTGCGAAAGTTCGTTGTTTCGAAGCAACACGTGATGATCGGGTGTGATAGATTCTAACGTTCACATACAACGGGTGTAAGACAGATTTACACATGCAAAAACACTTAGGTTGACTTGACAAGCCTAGCATATACAGACATGGCCTCGGAACACAAGAGACCGAAAGGTCGAACATGAGTCATATAGAAGATACGATCAACATGATGATGTTCACCGATGATGACTAGTCCGTCTCACGTGATGATCGGACACGGCCTAGTTGACTCGGATCATGGATCACTTAGATGACTAGAGGGATGTCTATCTGAGTGGGAGTTCATTAAATAATTTGATTAGATGAACTTAATTATCATGAACTTAGTCTAAAACATTTGCAATATGTCTTGTAGATCAAATGGCCCACGCTAATGTTGCCCTCAACTTCAACGCGTTCCTAGAGAAAACCAAGATGAAAGACGATGGCAGCAACTATGCGGACTGGGTCCGGAACTTGAGAATCATCCTCATAGCCGCCAAAAGAGCATATGTCCTAGATGCACCGCTAGGTGAAGCACCCGTTTTCCCAGCAACTCAAGATGTTATGAACGTCTGGCAGTCGCCTAGTGATGATTACTCCCTGGTTCAGTGCGGCATGCTTTACAGCTTAGAACCGGGGCTCCAAAAGCGTTTTGAGCAGCATAGAGCATATGAGATGTTCCAAGAGCTGAAAATGGTTTTCCAAGATCATGCCCGGGTCGAGAGATATGAAGTCTCCGACAAGTTCTATAGTTGTAAGATGGAGTAGAATGGTTCTATCAGTGAGCACATACTCAAAATGTCTGGGTTGCACAACCGCTTATCTCAGTTGGGAGTTAATCTCCCGGATGACGCGGTCATTGACAGAATCCTCCAATCGCTCCCACCTAGCTACAAGAGCTTTGTGATGAACTACAATATCCAGGGGATGGTGAAAACCATTCCTGAGGTATTTTCAATGCTGAAATCAGCGGAGGTGGAGATCAAAAAGGAGCATCAAGTGTTGATGGTCAATAAAACCACTAGTTTCAAGAAAAGCAAGGGTAAGAAGAACTTCAAGAAGGACGGCAAGGGAGTTGCCACGCCCGGTAAGCCAGTTGCTGGGAAGAAGCCAAAGCATGGACCCAAACCTGAGACTGAGTGCTTCTATTGCAAGGGAAACGGTCACTGGAAGCGGAACTGCCCCAAGTACTTAGCGGATAAGAAGGCTGGCAACACCAAAGGTATATGTGATATACATGTTATTGATGTGTACCTTACCAGTACTCGTAGTAGCTCCTGGGTATTTGATACCGGTGCGGTTGCTCATATTTGTAACTCAAAACTAGAGCTGCGGAATAAGCGGAGACTGGCGAAGGACGAGGTGACGATGCGCGTCGGGAATGGTTCCAAGCTCGATGCGATCACCGTCGGCACGCTACCTCTGCATTTACCTACGGGATTAGTTTTAAACCTCAATAATTGTTATTTAGTGCCAGCTTTGAGCATGAACATTGTATCTGGATCTCGTTTAATACGAGATGGCTACTCATTTAAATCTGAGAATAATGGTTGTTCTATTTATATGAGAGATATGTTTTATGGTCATGCCCCGCTGGTCAATGGTTTATTCTTAATGAATCTCGAATGTGATGTTACACATATTCATAGTGTGAATACCAAAAGATGTAAGATTAATAATGATAGTCCCACATATCTGTGGCACTGCCGCCTTGGTCACATTGGTGTCAAACGCATGAAGAAGCTCCATACAGATGGGCTTTTGGAGTCTCTTGATTTCGAATCATTTGACACGTGCGAACCATGCCTCATGGGCAAAATGACCAAGACTCCGTTCTTCGGAACAATGGAGCGAGCAACCAACTTATTGGAGATTATACATACTGATGTGTGTGGTCCAATGAGTGTTGAGGCTCGCGGTGGCTATCGTTATGTTCTCACCCTCACTGATGACTTAAGTAGATATGGGTATGTCTACTTGATGAAACATAAGTCTAAGACCTTTGAAAAGTTCAAGGAATTTCAGAATGAGGTAGAGAATCAACATGATAGAAAAATAAAGTTCTTATGATCAGATCGTGGGGGAGAATATTTAAGTCATGAGTTTGGTACGCACTTAAGGAAATGTGGAATCGTTTCACAACTCATGCCACCTGGAACACCTCAGCGTAACGGTGTGTCCGAACAGCGTAATCGCACTCTATTGGATATGGTGCGGTCTATGATGTCTCTTACCGATTTACCGCTACCATTTTGGGGATACGCTTTAGAGACAGCTACATTCACTTTAAATAGGGTACCGTCTAAATCCGTTGAGACGACACCGTATGAATTATGGTTTGGAAAGAAACCTAAGCTGACGTTTCTAAAAGTTTGGGGATGCGATGCTTATGTCAAGAAACTTCAACCTGAAAAGCTCGAACCCAAGTCGGAAAAATGTGTCTTCATAGGATACCCTAAGGAAACAATTGGGTATACCTTCTACCTCAGATCCGAAGGCAAGTTCTTTGTTGCCAAGAATGGGTCCTTTCTAGAGAAAGAGTTTCTCTCGAAAGAAGTAAGTGGGAGGAAGGTGGAACTTGATGAAGTACTACCTCTTGAACCGGTAAGTAGAGCAGCTCAGGAAGATGTTCTTGTGGTGCCTACACCGACTGGAGAGGAAGTTAATGATGATGATCAAGGTACTTCGGATCAAGTTACTACTGAACTTCGTAGGTCCACAAGGACACGTTCCACACCAGAATGGTATGGAAACCCTGTCCTAGAAATCATGTTGTTACACAACGGTGAACCTTCGAACTATGAAGAAGCGATGGCGGGCCCAGATTCCAACAAATGGCTTGAAGCCATGCAGTCTGAGATAGGATCCATGTATGAAAACAAAGTATGGACTTTGACAAACTTGCCAGATGATCGGTGAGCGATAGAAAACAAATGGATCTTTAAGAAGAAGACAGACGCGGATGGTAATATTACCATCTATAAGGCTTGACTTGTCGCTAAGGGTTATCGACAAGTTCAAGGGGTTGACTACGATGAGACCTTCTCACCTGTAGCGAAGCTGAAGTCCGTCTGAATCATGTTAGCAATTGCCACATACTATGATTATGAGATATGGAAAATGGACGTCAAAACGGCATTCCTTAACGGCTATCTTAAGGAAGAGTTGTATATGATGCAGCCAGAAGGTTTTGTCGATCCTAAGAATACTAACAAGGTATGCAAGCTCCAGCGATCCATTTATGGGCTGGTGCAAGCATCTCGGAGTTGGAACATTCGTTTTGATGAAATGATCAAAGTGTTTGGGTTTATGCAGACTTATGGAGAAGCCTGTGTTTACAAGAAAGTGAGTGGGAGCTTTGTAGCATTTCTCATATTATATGTGGATGACATACTTTTGATGAGAAATGATATAGAACTTTTGGACAGCATAAAGGCCTACTTGAACAAGTGTTTTTCAATGAAGGACCTTGGAGAAGCTGCTTATATATTAGGCATCAAGATCTATAGAGATAGATCGAGACGCCTCATAGGTCTTTCACAAAGCACATACCTTGACAAGATATTGAAGAAGTTCAATATGGATCAATCCAAGAAGGGGTTCTTGCCTGTGTTGCAAGGTGTGAAATTGAGCTCGGCTCAATCCCCGACCACGGCAGAAGATAAAGAAAAGATGAGTGTCATCCCCTATGCCTCGGCTATAGGGTCTATTATGTATGCCATGCTGTGTACCAGACCTGATGTAAACCTTGCCGTAAGTTTGGTAGCAAGATACCAAAGTAATCCCGGCATGGAACACTGGACAGCGGTCAAGAATATCCTGAAGTACCTGAAAAGGACTAAGGATATGTTTCTTGTTTATGGAGGTTACAAAGAGCTCGTCGTAAAGGGTTACGTCAATGCTAGCTTCGACACGGATCTGGATGACTCCAAGTCACAAACTAGATACGTGTATATTTTGAATTGTGGGGCAGTAAGCTGGTGCAGTAGCAAGTAGAGCGTCGTGGCGGGATATACATGTGAAGCGGAATACATGGCAGCCTCGGAGGCAGCTCATGAAGCAATCTATATGAAGGAGTTCATCACCGACCTAGGAGTTATTCCCAATGTGTCGGGGCCGGTCACTCTCTTCTGTGACAACACTGGAGCTATTGCCCTTGCCAAGGAGCCCAGGTTTCACAAGAAGACCAGGCACATCAAGCGTCGCTTCAACTCCATTCGTGAAAATGTTCAAGATGGAGACATAGACATTTGCAAAGTGCATACGGATCTGAATATCGCAGATCCGTTGACTAAACCTCTTCCGCAAGCAAAACATGATCAACACCAAAACTCTATGGGTGTTCGATTCATCACAGTGTAACTAGATTATTGACTCTAGTGCAAGTGGGAGACTGTTGGAAATATGCCCTAGAGGCAATAATAAAATGATTATTATTATATTTCCTTGTTCATGATAATTGTCTATTATTCATGCTATAATTGTATTAACCGGAAACAGTGATACATGTGTGAATACATAGACCACAACATGTCCCTAGTGAGCCTCTAGTTGACTAGCTCGTTGATCAATAGATGGTCATGGTTTCCTGACTATGGACATTGGATGTCACTGATAACGAGACCACATCATTAGGAGAATGTTGTGATGGACAAGACCCAATCCTAAGCATAGCACAAGATCGTGTAGTTCGTTTGCTTAAGCTTTTCTAAATGTCAAGTATCATTTCCTTAGACCAAGAGATTGTGTAACTCCCGGATACGGTAGGAGTGCTTTGGGTGTACCAAACGTCACAACGTAACTGGGTAACTATAAAGGTGCACTACAGGTATCTCCAAAAGTGTCTGTTGGGTTGGCACGAATCGAGACTGGGATTTGTCACTCCGTATGACGGAGAGGTATCTTTGGGCCCACTCGGTAATGCATCATCATAATGAGCTCAATGTGACTAAGTGGTTAGTCACGAGATCATGCATTATGTAACGAGTAAAGTGACTTGCCGGTAACGAGATTGAACGAGGTATTGGGATACTGACAATCGGATCTCGGGCAAGTAACGTACCGATTGACAAAGGGAATTGTATACGGGATTACTTGAATCCTCGACATCATGGTTCATCCGATGAGATCATCATGGAACATGTGGGAGCCAACATGGGTATCCAGATCCCGCTGTTGGTTATTGGCTGGAGAGTTCTCTCGGTCATGTCTGCGTGATTCCCGAACCCGTAGGGTCTACACACTTAAGGTTCGATGACGCTAGGGTTATTAGAAAGACTTGTAAGTGATTACTGAATGTTGTTCAGAGTCCCAGATGAGATCTCGGACGTCACGAGGAGTTCCGGAATGGTCCGGAGGTGAAGATTTATATATGGGAAGTTGTCATACGGTCACCAGAAAAGTTCGGGGGCATACCGGTATTGTATCGGGGCCACCGGAGGGTTCCGGGGGTCCATCGGGAGGGGCCACCTCTCTCGGAGAGCCTCATGGGCCGTAGTGGGAAGGGAACCAGCCCTTGGAGGGCTGGGCGCATCCCCCCCTTGGGCCCATGCGCCTAGGGTTGGGGGGAAACCCTAGAGGGGGCGCCCCCCTTGCTTGGGGGGCAAGCCCCCTCCCCTTGGCCACCGCCCCCCCTCTAGATCTCATCTAGAGGGGGCCGGCCCCCTTCCCCCTCCTCCTATAAACAGAGGGGCGAGGGGAGGGCTGCAACACAACACCTAAGGTGCAGCCCCTCCCCTCCCCAACACCTCTCCTCCTCCGCGAGCGCTTGGCGAAGCCCTGCCGGAGTACTGCCTCTCCATCACCACCACGCCGTCGTGCTGTTGTTGGAGCTCTCTTTCTCAACCTTTCCCTCCTCCTTGCTGGATCAAGGCACAGGAGACGTCATCGGGCTGCACGTGTGTTGAACGCGGAGGTGCCGTTGTTCGGCGCTAAGATCGGAATCCACCGTGATCTGAATCGCTTCGAGTACGACTCCCTCATCCGCGTTCTTGTAATGCTTCCGTCTCGTTGTCTTCAAGGGTATGAAGATGCACTCCTCTCTCTCTCGTTGCTAGTTACTCCATAGATTGATCTTGGTGATGCGTAGGAAAATTTTTATTTTCTGCAACGATCCCCAACACTTTTTTCTTTTAGAAAGAAGATAAGAACAAGTGGCTCACGGTGGTACCGGCGACGAGATCGGCACGGGCGATCGACGGTGGTGAGGACGGGGACAGGACAGGACGGACAGCCTAACCTAGACAAATTTTGAGGAAAATGGAGCTTGGACAAGGACCTTCGAGAGGAGAAAGCTTAAGTGTGGCTCGGCATTTCATCGAACACCTCATGTGCATAGGAGGTGAGCTAGAGCACAACACACCTCTCACACACCTCTCCCCAAAAAAGCAGAGCACTGCATTGCTCTGATCGCGGGCAAGGGGTATATATAGGCATCTCCCGGTTCATGACCGAAACCGGGACTAAAGGAAAACCTTTGGTGGTGGGCCAGGAGCGAGGCCCATTGGTCCCGGTTCATGCCTGGAACCGGGACCAAAGTGGCCAGGCGAACCGGGACCAATGCCCCACGAGGCCCAGCCGCCCCCTGGCCTCACGAACCGGGACCTATGCCCCCATGGGTCCCGGTTCGTGAGTGAACCGGGATTAATGGGCTTTCCCTGCTTGGACCAAAGCCATATTTTCTACTAGTGTAGCATCCTCTAGATGAGAAAATTACCTCATGCCATATCATATATACATCGGTTCTATTTCCATCGCATGGGAATCCTTTTGACATCCATCTATTATATCTCATAACTGAAATAGGTAGTAATTGCTAGTTTAACCCGAACTGCCTTTAAGTATTGCCATGACGAGACAATTTCATTATAGCTAACTCCTTTGATCTTGTCATAAACCATCAGTAACAAGCCAGGCTTTATAAAACATTTTTATCTTTTTCATTTAATAGATCCATTACTATACGTTAGAATCTAAGTCTTTAGGAGGGTTTATTGATACGTCTCCGACGTGTCTATAATTTTTGATTGTTTCATGCTATTATATTATCGATCTTGTATGCTTTATATGTTATTTATATCATTTTTGAGAACTAACCTATTAACTCAGTGTCCGGTGTCAGTTGTTGTTTTCTGCATGTTTTGGAGGATTTGAGCAAGCAAAACCCTGCGGGTTCCATCCCCGTTGCCATCTTGACCCAAAATGTGATTTTATTTCCACAGTTGGTCAAATTCCAAATGATTTCACCAAAGCCTTAGCAAGACAACAACTAGAAGATTTTAAAACCAATCTCAACATGGTAACTATGTGAGTGGGCATATTAAATTGGACGTATTAACCATTGTATCAAGGAACAACGCGTTTTCTCGTCAAAAAAGACACCCATAGGGCATCTATAACTGAATATAATCAATAAAAACCATATGCAATACAATGGAAATACAACAAGATGAAATATGACCAACAAATAATAGTATCACAATGAAAACCATCCTAGTTGTCATCTTCCTTCAATTGTACATTGTCCGTCGGAGCTTGAAAAATGCAATGAAGAATCAGTAAGGGAAAAGGACACCTACCAGTGCCCTAGCCATACAAGACTTTGAAGACTGAAATAACCACTTGGCACTAGAATGAGATCTAGTAACCGCTGAAGTAATATTGGTTGGGACATCACCCCCCCACCCCCCCCCCCCCCCCCCTACACACACAATGCAGGTTATATAGTCCTTCACCGTCAGTCTAGATGGTTGGAAAACCGGGCCAAGCCGCGTAATAACTCAACAAGAAGTCGCCGCGTCATGATCCAGCCAACTGCTTCCCATAATTGGCACACCAACTACCAAGGTCCGAAGAAAGCCAACAAATATGACAACACCTGCCCTTCGTCGGCATCAAACCGGCCGAGTTAAGGTAAGGAGAGGAATGTATCATTGCTGCCACCACCTCATCCGATGAAATTAGGGAAATAAACATCTATGGAAAAGAAGAACAAAAGGGACAAGTCTCCACCCCTCTAACCGGCAACGAACCGCTGGAGGGAGAGAGGAAGGGGACCGAGGCGGCAAAGGAATGGCAGATTATAAAGCAAACCTTCTAGAGCTTTTGGGTAGCACGCGTTCATTCAATTTGTTGTAATCTGATTTGTTAGGATAAGGTACGTTCTCCTCTTTGTGTAGGTTGATGATGAGACCCAAAACTAATCTAAACCAACCGACTCCTTATACTCGTTGCTATATGCTAAACATGTATGCGGCACACATACGCTTCCATGATCTACTTCGCTTGCAAAAGGCTCTCCTTGGACTCAGGACTAGTGCAACCTATTCATGTTGCTAGCGTAAGTATCTCGTAGTATTCGGCATATGATCAGTTAGAGATAATTTTTTATTGTGTAGGGATCGCAATATCCTAGTAATTTATTTGTTTCGATCGTATCTTAATTCTAGAGTTGAGACTATTATAAGTGGAGGCAAAGTCCCAAGGAGCATCTCAAGCAAAATCATCTTTGTCAATTTAACATTAGAGCCACGACCCCATCTCATGTCTCCCGTGCCACATCGTCCACCATCCATGAGTGGCATGACCTCCCACGCCACTGGTGCTCCATCTCAGGCCCTGCCGCCGCCATCCCTTGGTCGGGCTCATCACTGTTCATCTCACCTGTGCCAATTCTCTCCTTGTGAAGTGCAGGTTATGCTTATTCTGTCTCGATAGAACCTCCTTGGGGACCTTGATGGTACTACTGCCGCCGTGCCGTGCCACCTTGACCATCAACGAGGGTTCCTCGCAGACAAAACGGACATGACCTGCGCCTTCCACAGGAGAAAATTGGCGCAGAAGAGATGTACAGTGATGACACTCGCTCGTTTGTGCATGCGTAGTTCTCTCTCTTACCTATTCCTCTGACAGTTCGTGAATTTTCTAACAAAAACCCGTATAAAGTCTTAAAAAAAGCCTGCCAAAGGTATAGCTTCAGAGATACAAAAACCTTTTGTACGATTCCTTCTGTCATGCTCTCTCATATCTACAGGAATAAAACGCATTGATGGAGGAACAATATATTCTGGATCTTAACCGTGAGCCCAATCGAATGGTACAAGAGGGTCGGTGGTTCTCACTGTGGATGCCGGAGGAGCTGCATCCGTCTCAAGCATGCATCCTACGAGTGGCGGACATGACGAGCATCGTCGTGCAATTCCCGTTTCACGCTCATAAAGGAGCCATGACGACTACTAAGCAGTAAGCACATATGCCTTTTGTCTCTTATTAATTTCGATAACAGTTTTTATAGTTGCGTTAACTATTCTAAGTCGTAACTTTATTGGCTGTAATTCAGTGCAAGGTGTTGAAGGCAATTGCAACTCTCGATGTATTGATCGGGTGCACGGTGCACGTATATATGGGTACAAAGGCAGCCCTGAGCCTCATCTATAAAGGAAACTAGAGGCGGGGCCGGTAGGAGATTATCCTAACAGATACATGCACAAATATGTTCAACACCCCCCCGCAGTCGATTCGTCACCAGTGACGCATAGACTGGACCGAAACTCATCAAATGTAGGCGTCGGTAACCCCTTCGTCATGACATCGGCAAACTGCTGAGCAGTGGGAACATGAAGAACGCGGACGCGCCCAAGAGCCACCTGCTCTCGCACGAAGTGAATGTCGAGCTCAATGTGCTTCGTGCGACGATGATGAACGGGGTTGGCGGAGAGGAAGACCGCAGAGACATTGTCACAGTAGACAATGGTGGCCTTCTGGACATCAAGAAGCAACTCCTGGAGAAGCTGGCGAAGCCACGAGCACTCGGCGACAGCATTGGCCATAACACGATACTCGGCCTCGGCACTGGAGAGGGATACTGTAGGTTGTCCTTTAGACGACCACGATATGAGCGAGGGCTCCAGGTAGATGTAGTAGCCTGAAGTCGAGCGTCGCGTGTCCGGGCAGCCAGCCCGATCGGCGTCACTGTAGGCGACCAGGACAGTCGAGGGCGAAGCCGTCAACGTAAGACCCAGAGCCGTGGTGCTGCGGATGTACCGAAGAATCCGCTTCACCAGGTTCCAGTGAGTGTCGCGAGGGGCGTGCATGTGGAGACACACCTGCTGAACGGCGTACTGCAGGTCGGGCCGAGTGAGTGTCAAGTACTGGAGAGCGCCGACGATGGAGCGGTAGAACGCTGCATCTGGCACGGGGGAGCCGTCGAGTGCACAGACCTTGGCCTTCGTGTCGATAGGCGTGGGGACAGGCTTGCAGTTAAGCATGTCTGCCCACTCAAGAAGGTCCTGTGCATACTGCTGCTGATGAAGGAAGAACCCATCGGCGCGTTGTACCACCTCAATACCGAGGAAGTAGTGCAACGGGCCGAGGTCCTTAATGGCGAACTCAGCGCTGAGGCGAGCAGTATGCTGGCGAAGGAGCTCGGGCGAGGAAGCCGTCAGGATGATGTCGTCGACGTAGAGGAGTAGGTAAGCGGTTGCCGGAGCCTGGTGGAAGACAAACAGCGAGGCGACAGAGCGAGTAGCCCGGAACCCAAGCTGCTGCAAAAAGCCGGCAATCCGCTGGTAGCAGGCGCGAGGGGCCTTCTTCAACCCGTACAAAGAGCGCGAGAGCAGGCACACAAGGTCAAGTTGAGCCGCATCGACGAAGCCGGTTGGCTGCTGACAGAACACCTGCTTCGAAAGATGGCCATGCAAGAATGCATTCGACACATCCATCTGATGCACCGGCCAGGCGTGAGAGACCGCGAGCTGAAGGACCGCGCGAATTGTGCCTGGTTTAACGACCGGGGCGAACGTGTCGGTGAAGTCGACTCCAGCGCGTTGCCGAAACCCGCGGACCACCCACTGAGCCTTATAGTGCTCGAGAGACCCGTCAGGATCAGTCTTATGCCGGAATACCCACTTGCCAGAGATGACGTTGGCATGGGGTGGCCGCGGGACAAGCTGCCAAGTGCGGTTGCGCACCAGCGCATCGAACTCCTCCTGCATCACTACAAGCCAATGCGGATCGCGAAGTGCGGCTCGAGCGGACGACGGGAGAGGTGACGGTGCAGACGTCGAGGCAGCGAGGAGGTACTCATCCGCAGGATAACGCGTGCTGGGCCGGTGAATACCGGCACGAGCATGGGTGACCATGCGGGTGTCCGGGGCGACCGGCGGGGCCGGCGACGAGGCCGGCGAAGAGGCCATCGAGGAGCCGGGGGCAGGCGCTGGAGAAGCGCTCGCTGCCCGGGCTACGGACTCAACGGGAGTCGGGGCGCCGTGGCCGCCGGCAAGGATGCAGCCGGGGCGGCGGAAGCTGTCGAGGAGCCCGGGTCAGGCGTAGGGGATGCGCTCGCTGACCGGGCTGCAGACTCAACAGGAGTCAGAGGCGCCGTGACCGCCGGCGAGAAGGCCTGCGAGCCGGCGGGCGAGAGGTCTGGGTCCGACGCCGCGGACCCAGAGTAGGGTCCAGGCGCAGCTGGGCCGCCGAAGCCAGGGGAGGCCCACGCGCTGCAGGGGGACCGAGCGCGAGTGAGCGGCCTCCCCGAGAGGCGCCAGGAGGCGCGGGTGATGATGGCGAGTCGGCCGGCGGCGGTACCTGGTGAAAAGGAAAAGACCTCTCGTCAAAGTAAACGTGTCATGAAGTGAAGACTCAGTGGGAAACCGGATCATAGCAGCGATAGCCTTTGGTGTTTGGTGGGTATCCGAGAAAAATGCATGCCACGGAGCGAGGTGCAAGTTTGTGAGGAGTGGTGGAAGCGACGCTAGGATAACAGACACCCAAAAACACGAAGATCATCATATGAAGGTGGGCTACCGAAGAGGAGATGATGTGGTGCAAAGTTTCCACGAGCACGAGTTGGACGGACGTTGATGAGGAGAGAGGTGGTGGAGAGAGCATCCGGCCAAAACCGGGGCGGGACATTGGCATGTAAAAGAAGAGTGCGCACACAATCTTTGAGGGTGCGAAGAATCCGTTCGGCGCGACCATTTTGTTGCGAGGTATACGGGCAGGTGAGACGAAAAATCGTCCCGTGTGTGATGAGGAGGGTGCGAACCCCGACGTTGTCGAACTCCTTCCCGTTGTCAGTCTGCAAGGCATGAATGGGACGCCCAAACTGCGTGGCAACATACGAGTAAAAGGTGGTGAGAACGGAGAGTGCATCGGATTTTCTCCGCAATGGGAAGGTCCACACGTAGTGCAAAAAATCATCAAGTATGACAAGATAGTATAAAAAACCCGTATTACTGGCAACAGGAGATGTCCACAAATCACTATGAATCAACTCAAATGGATACGACGCCACCGATGAGGACGCGCTAAACGGAAGACGAACATGCTTGCCAAGACGACAAGCATGACAAGTATGATCATCGGTTTTATTACATGTGAATGAAAAAGTCCTAAGAATATGACGAAGGGTGGCCGGGTTTGGATGTCCCGGCCGAGCATGCCAAAGGTCCACCGTGGCGGAGAGAGTGACCGGAGAGGATGTCGAAGTGGCAGTGGAGTTCACCGGGTAGAGGCCATCCGGGCTGTCACATCGGTGGAGCACCATTCGAGTACGGGCATCCTTGACAGAAAAACCCACTTCGTCAAATTCAACAGTTATAGGATTTTTCACGTGTAAGAGAACAAACGGAAACAAGATTAGTGACTAACTCAGGTGAAACTAAGACATTGGACATGTGAATAGGCGTAGAGTTAGACGGAAAGGAACCATGACCGACATGAGTAATGGGAAGGGAAGACTTGTCCCCAACAGTAATACGACATGCGGTAGAAACTGAAAATACGGAGTTGAGGTTACCGGGGTTGGAAGGCATGTGGGTGGTAGCCCCAGAATCCATATACCAGTCGCCGCCTCCAGTGTACGTGTTGGGTGTAGGGGCGGAGTGGAGCACCGCGAGGAGGTCGGGTCCCAAGGGGCCGGTGGGAGTGCGGTGGCCGCGGCCGGAGGGGCAGCGGGGTAGCCACCCGGGACGGCATAGCCAGTCATGGCCGCGGGGTAGCCACCCAGCGCGGCGTACAGAGGGGGCGCGACGGGGTAGCCGCCCGGGGCGGCGAGGAGCGCCTGATGCGCACCGGGGCGGGGCCGAGGATCCCAGCCGGGACGGGGGCCCGCGGCACGGGCATCGTGTACGCATGGACCAGCCCCGTCCAAGGGTTGGTCGCGGCGGCCCAGGGGGCCGGGGGCAGTTGCTGTTGTTGCGGCTCCCGTGCTACTGCTACTGCTTCTTGCCGCGGCGCCCCCCGCCGCGGTGATCGGGGGCAAGGGGATGGCGGCTGGTAGACGGGCGTCGGTGGCGCCTGGAAATACGACGCCGGCGGCGGCGGCAGAGGCCGCGGCGGCTACGGCGCTGTGGGAGGAGTGGTGCGGGAGGTGCCCGCCGCGAGAGCCGTGTGCGTGGCCCGGGACTTCACCATCTTCATCCTCCTCTCCTCCAACCGAAGATAAGCCACGACCCGAGGAAAGGTCGGGTCCGGGAGGAACGTGAGGTTGGAGGCCGTGTTGCCGAACTCCTCGTTCAGGCCGCTCCCCGAGGTTGCGGAGTTCGTCAGCGAGTTTCTTAAGGCGCATGCAATAATCGTCAATGGACGAGTCAAGCTGATGGCAGCCAAAAAATTGCTGCTGAAGAAATACGCGACGCTAGAGGGTGTTGTCGAGGAAGAGCCCGTTAAGCTTCGCCCACACCATCTGCGCGTCGTCAGTGTCGCAGACGATGGTGTGGAAGATGTCCTTGGAGATGATTTGGTACAGCCAGCGAGTGATGGTGGCGTCGATGCTCAGCCAGTTGTCGTCCGCGTACATGAGACCGGAGTCGACAGAGCCATCGACGTGATCGATGAGGTGGTACTCACGGAAGACGAGGGAGAAGTAGGTTTTCCAGGTGTAATAGGTGGAGGTGGCGTAGTCGACAACGATGGGCACGCGGGCAAAGATGTCCAGATCGCGGACGACCTCCACCGGAGGAGGGGCCGGACCCTCGAAGGAGTTGGAGGGGAGGGAGGCGGCGGAGTGGGGGGAGGCCATGGGTGCGGCGGCGACCGAGGGGAGGGATGGCGGCGCGGCTGGTGGAGATGGCGATCGGGAGGGAGGCGGCTCGGGGAGAGGGAGAGGGGGATTGGGGTGGGGAGGCGCGCGTGGCGGCGGGGTGAGGGTGCAGCGGCGGCACAAGTGGATGGCGGCGGCGGCGGCAGCGAGAAGCTGCGGCGGCGGCGGCTAGGAGCGGAAGCTAGGGTTGAATCGGAAGGAAAACTGATACCATGTTGAAGGCAATGCAGCTCTTGATGTATTGATCGGGTGCACGGTGCACGTATATATGGGTACAAGGGCAGTCTTCAGCCTTATCTATACAAAAAAACTAGAGATGGGGCCGATAGAAGATTATCTTAACATATACATGTACAAATATGTCCAACCCAAGGCGTAGTGCGGCGGCAGTGCATATTTGGCTTTGCCGATTTAAGCATTCTCCAAGAGAAATAAAGAGAGCGGCTCATGAGACAGCTACCTAGCTAAGTCTTGTTTCTAAGTTATGTCTCTTTGTTGATTTACAGGATTTCTCAAACGTGTGAATAGGAAAAACACATAGATAGAGTAACATGTCATCCTCAATACTCTGAGATTGTAGCGAACCAATCTGTGGTTGGATGGTTAGGCGGATAGTGGTATCCCAGCACATCGGAGTTCAAGACGTTCCTACTAAGCTGTCTGTGGCGACTTCATCAATCTCAAAATATTGTGCTAGAGGTGATCATATGGGTAGTGTATGTTTGTGTGTTCATAGGGATAAGTGTATGAGCGTCTGCATTTGTAATGTGTCTAAAAAATACTACTCCCTCCGTTCGGAATTACTTGTCACAAAAAATGAATAAAAATGAATGTATCTACAACTAAAATACATCTAGATACATTCATTTCTTAGACGAATAATTCCGAACGGAGGGAGTATGAGATAGTATAGACATTTGATTATGCTCAGTATAAACGTAGTAATCTTCATACAAGGTCGAGGTGGATGGAAACTTTTCTATGAAATCTATTATAAAGCAATCCCAAGGAAAGATTCCTATGAACTATAATCCTGCGAAACAAACAACCCATGTAGGAAAAAGGTCCTTAGGACCTTTAAGATTCCTTTCAAAATCCTTTGAATCAAATAGACCTAAAAATTCTTGCAATAGATTAATTTTATAAACCTAGCCATGCATGAATCATTGTGGCCTTCCCAAAGAAGCCTTAATACTCCTCTGTTCCTAAATATAAGTTTTTTTAAAAATACACTATAGACTACATACGAAACAAAATAAGTGAATCTACACTTAAAATGCATCTATATACGTTCGTATGTAGTTCATAGTAATATTTCTACAAAGACTTTCCATGCTTGAGACATAATCATTGTTTCCATATCGACGTGAATGGAAAAGTAAGGAGAGAATGCCCTGATCCCGGGGAGTGGAGGGGGCAGTGGGCGGCGAGGAAGAAAAAACAAGGGGAGGGAGAAGAATGAGCGATAGCGGAAGAGTGCGGAGGTTGCGCTGCGCACTACGGCTATCCCTGGTGAAATGATGCTGATGCTGACTGTGAATCCCTTTCTTACTTTCTGTTCGATGCCAAAGTTCTGGAAATCAGAATATGTTCCGTATACATGCATGCAACTGCATCCTCGAGCCCACATATAGGCACCCAGAAACGGCACCGAAACACATCGCGCGCTTGTGAGTTGTGAGTTGTGACACACGAACAGAGCGTGGCGGAGGAGATGATCGGATGGGGCGACGTGTACAAGGTGGTGGCCGCCATGGCGCCGCTCTACTTCGCCCTGGGCCTCGGCTACGGCTCGGTGCGGTGGTGGAAGCTCTTCACGCCGGACCAGTGCGACGCCGTGAACCGCCTCGTGGCCTACTTCGCGGTGCCCTTCTTCGCCTTCGACTTCGCCGCGCGCATGGACCCCTACGCGCTCAACTACCGCGTCCTCGCCGCCGACGCGCTCTCCAAGCTCGCCGTCGCGCTGGCCCTCGCCGCCTGGGCCGCCGCGTCCACGCGCTGCTGCCGCGGTGGCGCCAAGCGCGGCGGGGGCGGCGGGGAGCTAGCCTCCTCGTGGTGCATCACCGGCTTCTCGCTGGCGACGCTGAACAACACGCTCGTGGTGGGCGTGCCGCTGCTGGACGCCATGTACGGCGGGTGGGCGCGCGACCTCGTCGTGCAGATCTCGGTGGTGCAGATCATCGTCTACTTCCCGCTGCTGCTGCTGGCGTTCGAGGTCAGGCGTGCGTGCGGTGGTGGCGCAGGGAAGCCTGACGCGGCGGCAGCGGTTTCAGCGAGCGAGGACGACGTGGAGGACGGCGGCGCGGAGGGGAGGCGGCGGCGCGAGCCGGTATGGCCGTTGGTCAGAGCGGTCTGGCTCAAGGTGGCACGGAATCCCAACGTTTACGCGGGCGTCCTCGGGGTCGCCTGGTCTTGCGTCACAAACAGGTACGATCCGTATTTCTCTGCATGCACGCACCACTCTTAGCTACGTGCAACTTTTTCTCCGGGAGGATGTGATGTTGTTACGCACGAGTCGGACGTCAAGACGGTCTCGATAGTGTGGCAGGATCACATCCTCGTTTTGGTGCCTTTTGCTTTTGAGAACAAAGAGACACAGGCGATCATGTGTGTACCCTCATCCCTGTGAAGACACACACACACATGCTATTTCTATGAGCACCTCCGAAAGACTGAACTGTCATATCATCTTGAGATTGATGAAGTCTCACCATAGACACCTCGTAGTCAAGGGGAACGTCTCCTCCCACTGAACACTTATCGCCGGAAATCCTGAAATGAATCCAAGATAATGCGAGCACCATGACTTGAACTCTGATGTGCTGGGGATACCGCTGTCCACGGTTCACCTAACCATCCAACCACATATAGGTCTGTATCCTCGTTTTGGTGCTGGCATATATGCACAGACTGGTATGACATAATGGGAAAATGTGATTGGGATGTGTCATCGAAAATAAAACTTATTGGTTGGGTTAAGGATAGCAAACCACTCTTGCAGTATAGAATTTTGATAGATTTCTTTTGTTATTTCATTTTTTTTGAAAAAAGATATATGGGTCAAATAAACCACTACAAATACCACTGAATACTTGCACATCAAAGTCCATGAGGGTTGACTGCCTTTATCACCCGAACAGGCAGACGGCGCCTGCCTCATGCCGCTCCATCATCGGAGCCAGCTTGTTGTTTTCGATCACGGACGGGAAGTCATCAAGGTCACATCTTGCCGAACCAACATCGCGGAGAAGAAACCGTTACCGCTGAAAGAGCCACAGATACAAGAGTCAAACCTCCATTATTTCTCACAAGCCTCACAAGCACAGGAGGAAGCCGGTTCTGAAACGATAAAGGGAAGTCATTTGTCGCCGCGCCAACAAGCCTTTCAAACTATAATCTCATCGACCAGAATGGTCGACCTGAAAATACGCCATCGAGTCATCGGCACAGTCGTAGACGACACCGTTGTGATGGGGAGACTCGGGGGAACCTTATACGCCCGTTTGGCATCAACGTGCCGCCGAAGAAGGGGAGGGAAAACATAACACGCAAGAAAGTCAAGAAGGAATGATAAAAAAAATTAGAAACTTGCCAAAAATTCTTGTGAATAAAGGACTTTAAATCATAGCTAGGATGACAGTAGAACTTCCCAAGGAGTGCATCTGTTTGACATCAGTTCCATGGAAAATCAAACATGAATCCAAACCTCATTTATTACAAAATCGATCCAATGTTAGTTTTTGTCCCGAATCCAATGCAATATAGTTTTCACCCTTTACTTTCAATGCTGGCCGTATTTGGTTTTGTGACCATCAAAGTCATATGAGGCAATCATACACATTGTAGCCCCGTCAAGACACAAAATAAAACAAGTTATAAAATGGTGAGAAATTTTCAGGAGGATTTGAAGGGAAAAAATGAAAAAAAACAGATGACAATATCGAATTAAAGGTAGAAAGGTAAAAAAAATAGAAAACAAAATATGTAAAATTTTATAAGTATTTACTTACAATTTGGGAATTGTTAATGTTAAAAACCAAAAGGTTCACAAATTTATGTTGGAAATCAATTAATTCAAGAAATATCTCAAATAATTTAACACACATGAAATCACAAATGCATCACTTAAAAAACAATATGTTCTAACACTGGCGAATGTGATATTTTTTCCTATGAAGAGACCGGTAGGTGTTGTAGCAAGAGGTGCAAACTGAAAAGTTGTAGGCCTACCATTAAACTGTGAATGGTCGATTCACAGCACAACAATATAATCCCAACATATGATAATCACGCAGAGTTGCATCAAGTAGTTAACGGAACCTGTACTCTTTGTCCCTCCTAAAGTGTTAAGCAAGCTTAGGTGGTTCACACTAAGAAATAATTGAGGCAGAACAAATACCGCTTGTTAGTGGAACAGACGAATAAACAACTATGCTCAACAATCTATAACTAAATCAATTTCAGGCATCCGGTGCACTTTGCAATCGAACTACTGCTGCAGAAAAAGTAGCACATGGCCCCGTCGGGAAACAATTTGGCATAGAGTTCAGCTTTATTTCTGTTTCTTTGAGATGAATGACACTGGCACACTGACACAGTGGCACTTGGCATCCTTCTGAACGTATTTTTTATCAGCCGTTGCTTAATTTATTCTGCGCATATGCAGGTGGCACATCGTGACGCCGAGCATCATCGAGGGCTCGGTGCTGATCATGTCCAGGACCGGGGTCGGGCTCGCCATGTTCAGCATGGGTAAGCTAGCAAATCGTCGGAGCAACTGTCAAGAAATTAACGAGAGGCACTACCGTATCTATCTGTTTATCGATGGATTGGTTGGTGGCATGCAGGCCTGTTCATGGCGCTGCAGGAGAAGATCATCGTCTGCGGGGCCGGCCTGACCGCGCTGGGCATGGCGCTGCGGTTCGTCGCCGGCCCGGCGGCCACCGCGGCCGGAGCCGTCGCCCTGGGGCTCCGCGGCGACGTCCTGCGCCTCGCCATCATACAGGTCACAGCACAATCTACTTCAAAAGTTTTTTTTCTGAATGATGTCCGCTACATCGACTGACACGCATGTTTTTCGCCGTGTTAACGCTCTTGCTTCACCTGGCGATCGATGTACCGGCAGGCTGCGCTCCCCCAGTCCATCACCACGTTCGTGTTCGCCAAGGAGTACGGCCTGCACGCCGATGTGCTGAGCACCGCGTAAGTAATGGAGTGGTATTATACCTGCGTCTGCTTGCTTAATTAGGCTTCGTTTCTGAACGCGTAGTACGTTTTGTCTGAAACTGTGCTGAATCTTGCAGGGTTATATTCGGGACGCTGGCGTCGTTGCCCGTGTTGATCGTGTACTACATCGTTCTAGGCTTCGTTGGATAGTTAACTCGGGCTTATCGTGGGGGCGGAGAACTTGTTGGGTGCGCGAGTGTCAGGCTCATTACTGAATCTACACTGACTATTATCTTCAGTTAGCTGTACCATCAGTTCCAGCACGCTCTAAAGACCCTCCGATCAAGATCAGACGGCCTGGATGTAGCCGGCGAACCAGTCGCGGGCCACTAAAGAGATGACGTGAGTGATCTCTGATCGCCATCCAACGGCCTACATTTAATTACCTAACTGGCGCCTTTTTTTTTGTTTCTGATCATGTCGCACTTGGCTTTCTCTTTTCGCCTTTTACTTCTTCAGTGTAATGGCTCCTTTTTAAACCTAGGATAGTGCATCGAGTTGTAATCAGGATGTAAACCCTAGCCGCCACTGGAGTGGTTGTCCTCTACTTTTCCCTTTGCTAATATAAACCCTAGCTAGAATCCTCTCCGAATTCGGGGCTAACTAGTGAAATTATCCGAAATTAGTGATTGGTTGACCATGATCTTGACGGTGATTCGTCTCGGGCGTGTTTGGTTCATGTCGAGTCACAGGCGTCTGAAATCGGATGCTTTAGATCGTTGCATGTGCTAGGTAGCACTACCCATAAGCAAACTAAACAAGCCCCGTCTCGCATCTCAGCTCTTCAATATCACAGTGGGAGCATGGTAGCATCTGAGCACGGCTCGCATCCAAAAAGTGTCGTCCATCGATTCGATTATTGATTTATGGCTGAAACAAATTAGAGCTTGCAAAATTCTATGCACTGATGGCATTTGTCCTTCCGTGGATCCGGTTGCCAGAAGGGTGTGGACGGCATTGGATGCCGATGTTGGTTTTCTTTTCTTCCCATTTTCTATAATTTTGTTCTTCAAGTTTTTTTTCTATTCTATATGCAACTTTATAAACATGGACTTTATCCATCGCAAAAAAAAAGATAAAGATGGACTTTCTAGTAATTCACGATGAGCATTATTACATGCACAGTAAACATTTTAAATAGCAATAATATTTCAAAACATGAGACAACTTTTTAACATGCAATGAACATTTTTCTAGTATATGTTTAATTTTTTTAGAATACTTCATGAAAGTTAAAAAATACATGAGATTTTTTAATACGTAACAGATCTTTTTTTAATATGTGATGACCATTTTTCAACACATGCCAAAAATACTTTAAAATATATGATTAATATTTTCAATCACGTGGTGAATATTTTTCAAACCTTTGACGATTTAAAAAAATACAGGGTCAACATGTTTCGTATTTTTTAATTTTCTGTATTTTGTATTTTTCAAAACTGTTTATCTCTTTTTGTCGTTTTAGTCTTTTTTAGTACTTTGTCGTTGTTAGTCTATAGAGTTATATTTTGCAAAGAAAACACAAAACGTGTAAATGGGCCGGTCTACCGTGACGGGGTGCACGTTTACTATCCCGCACGTAGGTAGGATGTTGCTACACCTAAAAAAAAGGTAGGATGTTGGTTTCCGTTAGCATTGGGTCGTTGCGTCCATGCGCAGGAGAAGCATCTGATGGGTCGATTTTTAGTCAAAAAAATAATAATCTGACGAGTCATTTTTTTTTCGTTGGTCACTTTGTTCTCCATCGTCCGATCTATATTTGACGGACCGCAATCCTCTTCTCCCTCTAGCCGCAGTCGCCATTGCCGTCGCCCCTGCCATCTGAACCACCGACCCCTGCCACGGCGATGGGCCGGCACGCCGTCTTTGCCTCGGCGTCGCGCGTCGCCTCACCTTCTCACGCTCAGAGGCCCTTTGCATACCTTCGTGCACTGCACGAGGCATGAGCTTTTTTTTGGATGAATGAACAGGGAAGCAACCTCTCCGGCTCCGTTTCACATAGAAACAGGAGGCATGAGCTCGATCGATCGTGCTACGTGCGCTATATGGATATGATGGAGGACGATCGATCTAACAGATTGAACACATGTTCGGTCACATTTGCTTACGTAGGGTCCGTCCAAACATGATGATTTGTGCCAGCACGTTTGCGCGCGTCTCAAGGACTAGACTAGTCAGTGGCGTTTTTCGTCTCTACCACGCCGACTGAGCCGATCGCCGTCTCTCCTGCTGTGCTCGCAATGTCGCATCGCAGCCATGCGGTCTTTCTTGGATGCATGCATCTCCTGGTGTACGCGCCTCTCAGATGATCGTGCACGCACGCACCTGCCTTGATGATGTACCGCACAAATTGGTTGCAACTGCATCGATGCGGACGGGCCTAAATGAGGCAGTTGCTGTTCCATGCTAGCCCTGATGACGTCTTAAGATGGGCTGTGCTGGCGATCATCACTATGTTCCTTTTCTGAGACACGTCTCACTCACGAGGACAGGTGGATGGGCACCGTCCACCTATCTCGTACGGTGGGCATGCTCCTGCTGTCGATCGAGGCCTCGGATCGCATCCGTTTTCTCTAACCCACCAAAGAACATTTCTGAAGAAAAACTGCCTCTATCTAGAAGTATAGATGTCTTTACCGCCGCGCGCTAGATTGTTCGTTGTTATGCAAGTGAAAACCTATCCAGCAGGTGATCGGTCACATTGACTTTATTTACCGGTCTTAACTACCGACTCTCTTCGGCAACCACATCAACAAATTAATTTTAGATACGGATGTAGCCGTCAATGTCTCTTTGTTAATTCTGTCAGTTCATCTATGTCGATCAATTGGTTTAATATGGTATTGCCTTTTTTTTTAAATGCGAAATGATAGTATTGGTTTTCAATCATGAATCTTTCTTCGACGATAGTTCAACCATCTATAGTAGGCGATCAATCAATACGACCATCTTAAGGATGAATTGGATTTATATATCGGTTTTGACAAGCAAACTCTTTTTGCTAATTTGGTTAGGTTACTAAAAGAATGCTAAATAAACAAAACACAAATCATACAAATGAAATTTCCTTAACATAGCCTCAACAAACAGGGAACTTCAGCATTTTCCGGTTCTGTGTTTTTATCACCACCTTCCAACGAACGGTGACACATGTCTGGCATTTTGACATGCTTTTGATTGGATGGTCGATGCCACAAATTTACTCATGCAGCATCATCGTAAACCTTACAAACTTGTGGAGACGACTAGAATTCAATCAACTCTTAAGGTGCAAAAAAATGTATGTGCGCCATTGAATTTTTTATGGATGGCCTAGATTGATCACGTTTAAGTTGGTGCGGGGGCTATGTACATTCCACAACCCCTCCCCCCTCCCACATGACCAATCTAAACCATCTATCAAAGATCCAACAACCCACGTGTAACATTTTTAGTTTTGCACCCTAAGCTTGTCTACAAGTCCAACAACGCATGATTAACATGAAAGAACCACAAACAGTAGATGAGGTATGGACACCCCTATTCAAAATCGCCGCCACCGCATCGGTCCACCTCCTCTCCCTCATGTTGAAGCCTCGTCGGCAACAAGAGGAGTGGGACCTGTCCGTTTTCTTAGATTTTTGTCTCCTTAACGGTATGTGCATGGCATGAATCCCCCTTCCCCCTCCCGCGACGCTCTCGTGAGTGTCCGGGATGCGAACCCTAGCACCGCCGCCCACCCTCCCCTCCTCCTCTCCTCCTCCCCCGCCGCCGCCAGGGGGCGCGAGCGGGCGAAGCCCGGTCGTCGCTGGCGGCGGCGAGGCCCTCTAGTCTCCTCGCGCGGGGGGCTTGACGCGGGCGGGGACGCAGTGCTCGTTGCCGGGCGCGGCGACGCTCCGGCGTGGGCCAACGATGGTGGCGTGGTGGTGATGTGACAGGCGGCAAGGCGGTGGTGCAGGCCGGTTGGTGGTGTCGACGACAGTTGCTTCCCGGCAGCGCTGCGGGTCGAGGTTGACCGGGTCGCGGGCGGCCCCTCTCTCTGTGGCTTCCCTGGTGGGGGAGGGGGCGGCACGACAACGGTGGAGGTGGGCATCCCCGTCCAGTAGGGCCCTTTGCGGCGGGACGGCGACACTCGACACGGGAAGACCCCCCCTGCTGGCTTACCTTGGGCCAGACGACGGACAATCTGGTTCCCCTTCCCCTCTTTGTCATCCAACAGCGGCCGGTGCACTCTGGCTGGTCCGGATCTGTGGCTTTGGGGGCGAAATTGGTTTCCGGGGGGGGGAGGCTGGCTGGTGGATGGGGGCACTGTCGTGTGCCCCATCGCCGATCTTGGCCTTGGGCTGCTTCGTCACCTCCCCCTTCCCCCGGCCGGCGTTTGGTCGTAGTCCTTCTCGTGGCAAGGTGTCTGCCGGCAGCTTCGGAGTCGGTTGGGGGTGTAGATCTGGTCAAAGTTGTGTTCTTTGGTGGCTTTTGCGGTGGTATGGTGGCAGGGCGGTGGTCCTAGGGGTGAGAGGTGCGTCTGTCGTGGGCGGACGACGCTTCTCGATTGCGGGCGCACAACCATGGCCACTTGGGCGGCATGGCTGCGAGTGGTTGGCGGGTCGGGGATGCGACGGAGGGGTTGAAGCACCGGGGGTACACCACCTGTCCAGTTCGTGCACTGGCCGATGGTGGCGGCGTCCGTGGACGTCGTGTTCCTCCCTGTAGGCTCCGTCGTGGTGCTCCCTCTCCTCTGTCTCGCTCCGAGTGAAAACTTGATCTTCGGATCGGACGGTGGCGACATTCTGTAGTCGTACCCTTCTTGGAGGCATCGTCTTGGAGCCCTTGGTCTGGCATGGTTCGTCACACACCCCTCCCGAACGATTGCTCTTGGAAGTCTCCGTCGGCGCTAAGTGGTTCCTTTTGCACATCTTGTAGGTGCTTGATTGTCGTTGAGGGTGTGCTTCATTGCCCGACTTACTTGTATCTCGCCTTGGGTGTGTATGGTGTGAGTTTGTATCGATGCTTTGGATGTACTACCTCTGTCCTGGTTTGTAGGTCTCCGTTGTAGTTTGTGTCAAATTTTGACTAAAGATTTAACTAACAAGATGTGAATGCATGTCAAGAAAAATTATCTCAGTGGATTCATATTGAAACATAGTTTTTAAAAATATAATATTTGATGACATGTGTGAATATTTTGTTAGTTTAATCTATGGTCAAAATTTGGCACGAAATACAATGGAAACCAATAAACCCGGATGGAGGTAGTAGTGGTGATTGTTTTATTATAATATAAAGCGGGGAACCTTTTTCGTAAAATATGCATGGCGTACACACATCACGAAAACATTGGCTGGTACTACTATATAACATGCAGTCGGCTGTTGATCGATTGGCGAGTTGACCTAGCTAAAAACAGGTGTCAACCACGAATATCCTCGTTCGGAGTGAATATGCACTTGGTTTAGCCGTCATCTCGCATGCGACCATATCGGATTGACCGCATATATATCCATCGGGACCGGAAGTAGCATGTTTCAGCCGTCGATATGTTTTCGTCATACATACACAGTCAATTGATGAGCTAGCCAGCTGGGATATACGTTGCGAAAGGGAAAGAAAATGATCAGAGATATCTATCGAGGCACAGAGCACCGAAATTAAACTGCTGGAAAATATGAGTAGAGTAGAATGAACCAGTAATGCTGGATAGCGACAAATAATTTGATAGACCAGTTCACTCTTCTGCAAGAAGCTACGTCTGATTGGAGGGACTTGTGATTTAACACAGAAGCAAATCTCTCTCCGTTTTATTTTTTTTCGACCCAAAGTTGACCAGACTTTGGTTAAATTCACCCGTGATAGATTCTTATCGGCAATTTCCAAACCTTCGACACACTTCTTCCCGAACCATATTACTCTTGGTTACTAAAGATTTAGCTTGGGAAGACAATTACTCCTCGACACTCAAGCCAACACCTATCCATTTCTTAAAAGTAATAGGTACAAGAACTTTAACTCGGATCTACCGTGATGTTCAACCACCGGGATATACATTGAAATATTTCAAACTCTCAATCTTGCTCGTCTGCATATGTTGATTAACAACCTATCAGAGTAAGTACGCTATAGCTTCAAGCTTGCTCGTTTGCATATGCACTGGTGGAAAAAGGGCCTTTGGTCGCGGTTCGCAACTGCCATTAGTCGCGGTTGCGCAACCGCGACCGAACGGGCGCGACTAAATGCCCCATCCTTTAGTCGCGGTTGCTTAAGAACCGCGACTAAAGGCCCGTCCACGTGGGCGCCAGGCGGCCGTCGGGGCGGAGGACCTTTAGTCGCGGTTCTTCTGGCCAACCGCGACTAAAGGCCGCCGCAGGTTTAGGGTTTTAGCCCCCCCCCCTAAACCTGTTTTCTGTTTAATTTGTATTGTTTTATTTCTTTTGTGCTTTATTTTAATTTTGAAGGAGTTTCACATATTCTACGGTACTACATACATGCATATGAATGTACAATTTCAAACAAATTTGAAATTAGAACCAAAAAGAATTCAAGAGGAATATACAATATATATTCAATATCATCGGATGACCATATACAATTTTGAACAAGTTTCCATACATAATTTAATGCATATAAAGTTCTACGTCCTCGTAATGGTGTTCTCCTTTAGGATGGAGGACTTCCCTCCTGAACCATCCAGCTAGTTCCTCTTGAAGTGGTCGGAAGCGAGCTTCTGGACTAAGCATCATCCGGAGGTTATTCCTCTAAGCATTGGTATCACTCGGAACCCGCTCAGAGGTGTATCTCCGGATCATCTCACAGACATAGTATGCACATAGATTGGTCCCCGCTGGCTGAATATCCTCACCATTCTTAGCCTTTGCCCTTTTGAATTCTAGCTCTTTTTTGAATTCACCGACCTTTGTATCTACGAACCGTCTCCAAACCCTACGAGGCAAAGAAAATTAAATGAACAAGAGAGTTATTAGTTACTTGATATTAGGAAATGAACAAAATAGGCCAATCGATATAGAGCGCAAATGAATGAAAATAATTACTTCTGCATCATTCTTCTCATGTCGACCCAAAGCTTTGGATCCTTATTCAGAGAGTCGTGGACGAGACATTCTGAGGTGTCAACTTTAATTACTAGCAGAATCCAGTGGAACCTGCGGACACGATACATGCACAGTACGTCATGCATAACTCATCGATTAGCCGGCCACATACCATGCATGGAGTAAACAAAAGAGAATGTGCTCAAGACAAAAACACTCACCCAAAATGGTAAGGAAATAGAATATCACTTTTGAGTTCCTGCTTTGTAAGAAACTGCCACAGGTCTGCCTCCATGTCAGCGGGGTGATGCTCCAACACATATCCATTAACGATGTGTGGGTCAATGAACCCAACATCATGGATGTTCCTTACTCTGCATTCCTTAATCTTCATTCTGCATGTATAATAGCGGACACAACAATATAGTTAGGACATATATATAGTGCAGGCAATATGAACGAGATGGGGTAGAAATAAATCACTTACAGAACGTAGCAACTGATGATAGATTTGTCGAGCTCGCGCAGATTGAAAAGCTGGAACAATTCACTCAGATGAATTTGTACATAGTAATGTTTGAAGTGATGCTCATATCTAACTTCCGCATAAATATATTCTTTGGCGTTTTTATTTTTTATGTAACCCTTGTACCATTTCAGCAGACCTTTCATTTGTGGAGGTAGATCCTCTTCCTGCGTAGGCTCGACGAGAGGCCCATTCTTCACATATGTAATTACTACCTCCTTCACTGGCGCCTCATCAAGGCCTAACAGTTCACGAAGAGTAATACCTAAGTTGGCCGCTTGTTCTCTGGCACTCGTTACAGTCAATCCATGTGCTGCCGCAGCTGCTATGATATCGGGGTCATCCGGACCGGCGGCTTTCACTATAAGCGGGGCAATCGATTGTTTACTTTGTTCCCCGAGCTGGGCAACTCGTTTCCCGCTTTTTTTACTTTCTAATTCCGTTTTCTCGGCCTCCTCCAAGGCTTTGTTCTCCTGGTTCTCCGCCCACTCTTTCTTCTCCTTCAACATGAGTGCCTGCCTACGAAGTTCACGTGCATAGTCGTCAGGCAGATTCTTCGCGGCTTGGGACGGTGTGCTCAAAAATGACTTAGCCCACTTCTTTTGCTCATCAGAAAATACTGGCTTGGGCTCGGGCTCTCTTTTCTTCTTGCAGTCCGCCTTCCATTTCTCATGATTAGCAGCCGCGGCCGCGGCAGTTTCCTCGGCACTACGTTCCCAAGGCCTTGTGGGGAGAGGCTTCAATGATGGCTCCAGTACCTTTGTGGTCTTAGGTACATAAGGGTCCGGGTTAATAATCCAGGACTGCTTCTGCTTCTTTGCCGGAGGTGGATTGGGGGGCGGCGTCTGATCACCCGCCGGACGAGGACTGGGGGGGCGGCGTCTGATCACCCGCCGGACGTTGTGGACTGGGGGGCGTCGGCTGACGTGACGGAGGTGTAGGTGAACCGCCACCACCGTAGGGGGGTGGACTTGTTGTCCTTGGCGCCTCGCCTGGAAACTTGATAAACTTCTTTTGCCATAGAATGAAATGGCGCTTGACATCTCCAAGTCTTTTCTCCCCTTCAGGTGTAGCAATGTCAATCTCCAGGTCCTCAAACCCTTGGACTATGTCCTCCACCGTGACACGAGCATAGCCATCTTGAATGGGGTTGTTGTGGTGGAGTGCTCCAGGTAAACATGGTAAAGCACTGCCGATGGCTACCTTCATGGACATGTTCCCGATAGGATAATACAAATGACATTCTTTCATCTCCTTTATATCGTCCACAGGGTAGCGAGGAGGCTCCGGTGCAGTAATTTCGACCACCAGAGGCTCCGGTGCAGTAATTTCGACCACCAGAGGCTCCGGTGCAGTAATTTCGATCGTCGGTGCATCTGCACCAGCCGGTGGGGCCTCCGTGGAAGCCACACTGCTTCTCCGCTGCTGGCTTCTGAGATCCGCTAGATGATCTTCATGCTGCGCCCGAGCTGCATCTCGTTCGGATACTAGTACACTCACGGTTTTCTTCATCACATCCATTTCCGATGCCAACCGTGCCACAACATCTGCTTCCCGATCCATCTTTATCTTCCGGCTTCTGTAACCGTACGGGTCATCGTTCTGGGGGAACCCTATTTTCCACGGAATGTGCCCCATGCCTCGTACACGTCCTCCGTGTTCAGGATTCCCGAGGGCTTTTGTCAGCGCGTCGTTCTCTCTGTTGAACTTGATCTTCCCCTCTTGAGCATCCCTCATTGCGTCAATAAGGGCTTGGGTGGGTTTAATTATTTTGCCCCGGTAAACACACTCCCCTGTCTCCGGGTTCAGCGTTCCCCCATGCCCGTACCACCAGCTTTTGGCCCTTGGGTCCCATCCCTCCGTACCTGGACGGATTCCTCGCGCCCTCAGCTCGTTCTCCATCTTCTCCCACCTAGGCTCCCAAAGGCGATACCCTCCTGACCCCATAATATGATTGTACTCCTTCTTAGCCGCATTTTCCTTATTTTTTTCGATATTTGAATGAACTGCTCCGATTTCTTTTGCTTCACAAATTCTGGCCAATCATGTTTCAGTTTCTCATATTGTCCTTTGAAATCCGGAGTCTTGTTCTGCTTGACAAAGTCATGGGCTAGATTTTGCTTGAATTTCCGGAATGCGTCGGCCATCTTATGAAGAGCGAACTGTTTGACTAGCCTCCTCCTCTCCTTGTTTTCCTCAATCTTGTTACCCTCCTCATCGAATTTGTTGTATTCCGGAGGTAGAACGAAATGTTCCATAAGCTTCTTGAAGCAATCTTTTTTTGTTCTCTTATCGACAAAAGTGAAACCAGCAATTCGTGCCTTCTTTGGCTTATTCCACTCCTGGACGGTGATCGAGACGTTGTAACCATAGTCAAGTTCCCATATCTTAAAGGAGGGTCCATAGTCAAGTTCCCATATCTCCTCTATGTAACCATAATATGTGACCTTTTGCCCATTCTCGGTTGCTGCATCAAAGCGGACACCACTGTTTTGGTTGGTGCTCTTTTTATCTTGGGCGATCGTGTAAAATGTATTCCCATTTATCTCGTACCCTTGGAAAGTCGTTATAGTCGAAGATGGTGTCTTGGCCAACATGTACAGCTGATCTACAACATCATTGTCATTCATTAAATGTTTTCTCAACCAACTGCCGAAAGTCTCCATGCGGGCCTTCCTAATCCAGGATTCAGGCTTCCCCGGGTTGTCCGAGCGTAAAATATTCTTGTGTTTCTCAAAGTACGGAGCCACCAAGGTGGAATTGGTCAGTACAGTGTGGTGTGCTTCAGTCAGAGAATGGCCGTCCATACATGTCGTTGATTTCCTTCCGATCGTGCCTTTTCCACTTAGTCTCCCCTCGTGCCGCGATCGAGGAAGACCAATCGGCTTAAGGTCAGGAACAAAGTCAACACAAAACTCAATTACCTCCTCATTTCCATAGCCCTTGGCGATGCTTCCTTCTGGCCTAGCACGGTTACGAACATATTTCTTTAATACTCCCATGAACCTCTCGAAGGGGAACATATTGTGTAGAAATACAGGACCGAGAATGAAAATCTCTTCGACTAGGTGAACCAAGAGGTGCGTCATAATATTGAAGAAGGATGGCGGGAACACCAACTCGAAACTGACAAGACATTGGATCACATCGTTCTGTAACCGTGGTAGATCTTCTGGATTGATTACCTTCTGAGAGATTGCATTGAGGAATGCACATAGCTTCACAATGGCTACTCGAACATTTTCCGGCAGGAGCCCCCTCAAAGCAATCGGAAGCAATTGCGTCATAATCACGTGGCAGTCGTGAGACTTCAGGTTTTGGAACTTTTTCTCCGCCATGTTTATTATTCCCTTTATATTGGACGAGAATCCAGACGGGACCTTCATACTGCTCAGGCATTCAAAAAAGATGACCTTCTCTTCTTTGGTCAGAGCGTAGCTGGCACGACCTTGAAACCATTCCGGATGCCGGTCATCAGGGTCTTTCAAACGTTGCTGGTCCTGCCGTGCTTCCTTTGTATCATTTGTCTTCCCATACACGCCCAAGAAGCTTAGGAGGTTCACGCAAATATTCTTCGTAACGTGCATCACGTCGATTGCAGAGCGGACTTCTAGGACTTTCCAATATTCTAGCTCCCAGAATATAGATTTCTTCTTCCACATGGCTGCGTGCCCGTCAGCTCCCTTCGGAACTGATTGTCCGCCAGGACCCTTTCCAAAGATGACTTTCAAATCCTTGACCATATCAAATACCTCAGCACCAGTGCGTTCCGCAGGCTTCGGCCGGTGATCTGCCTTGCCGTTGTAATGCTTGCCTTTCTTTCTTACTGGATGAATTTTCGGAAGAAATCGACGATGCCCAAGGTACATGTTCTTCTTACAATTTGGCAAATGTACACTTTCAGTCTCATGTAAGCAGTGCGTGCATGCATTGTATCCCTTATTTGACAGTCCCGAAAGGTTACTAAGAGCAGGCCAATCGTTGATGGTTACGAAAAGCAACGCTCGTAGGTTAAATTCCTCTTTTTTGTGCTCATCCCACACACGGACACCAGGTCTGCCCCACAGCTGTAAAAGTTCATCAACTAATGGCCTTAGGTACACATCGATGTCGTTGCCGGGTTGCTTCGGACCTTGGATGAGCACTGGCATCATAATGAACTTCCGCTTCATGCACAACCAAGGAGGAAGGTTGTAGATGCATAGAGTCACGGGCCAGGTGCTATGGCTGGAGCTCTGCTCGCCAAAAGGATTCATGCCATCTGTACTTAGACCAAATCTTATGTTCCTTGCGTCAGCTGCAAAATCTTTGAACTCTCTGTCGATCTTTCTCCATTGCGTTCCATCTGCGGTGTGTCTCAACTCCCCGTCCGACTTACGGTCCTCTTTGTGCCATCGCAACAACTTGGCATGCTCTTTGTTCCTGAACAGACGTTTCAACCGTGGTATTATAGGAGCATACCGCATCACCTTGGCGGGAACCCTCTTCCTGGGTTTCCCGCCCTCAACATCGTCACCAGGGTCATCGCCTCTGATCTTATAACGCAATGCAGTGCATACCGGGCATTCATTCAAATTCTCGTATTCACCGCGGTAGAGGATGCAGTCGTTGATGCATGCATGTATCTTCAGAACCTCTAAACCTAGAGGGCAGACAACCTTCTTTGCTTCGTACGTACTGGCGGGCAACTCGTTATTCTTTGGAAACATATTCTTCAACATTTTCAGCAAGTTTTCAAATGCCGAGTCAGCTACACCTGCCTGTGCCTTCCATTTCAGCAAATCCAGTGTGCAGCCCAGCTTTTTCAGACCATCATCGCATCCAGGGTACAATGACTTTCTGTGATCCTCTAACATGCGATCCAAATTCTCCCTCTCCTTTTCAGTTTCGCAGCGTCTCCGTGCATCAGCAATGGTCCGACCAAGATCATCAACGGTCTCATCACGTGCCTCTTCTTCACCTTCACCTTCCCCTTCCCCTTCACCTTCCCCTTCACCTTCCCCTTCACCTTCCCCTTCACCTTCAGCATCCTCCATGAAAGTATCACCGAAATGAGCAAGATAGCTTTCATCGATGAAATCATCCCCTTCTTCATCTTCTTCCATTATAACCCCTCTTTCTCCATGCTTGGTCCAACAATTATAGCTTGGCATGAAACCGTGCCGAAGCAGGTGCAGGTGAACTTCTCTTGAGGAAGAGTAACCCTTCTGATTCTTACAGTCAACACATGGACAGATAACAAAACCCTTCTGCTTGTTCGCATTAGCCACTACGAGGAAATCTTTCAAACCCGTAGTGAACTCGCGGGAGAGTCGGTTACCGTACATCCATTGCCGATTCATCTGCATTATTATAATATAAAATATATAATTAACCATCATGCATTTGTTAAAGTAACTAGCTATAAACAATAGAAATTAAACAATGAACAACACACATGCATATTTTATCAATGACACACATGCATGAAAGGTTCAAGTTGCTAACCGCGATCGAGGAGGAACCTCAAGTGTGGCTCCAACACTTCATATCATGTTTGTTTCACGCTGTTGGGCATTTCATCAAACACCTTGTGTGCATAAGAGGAACCAAAAGCAAACCTACACCCCCTTGTGAAGAGAAGTGGCACCAAATGGCTAAGTGAGTGCGCTGAACTGGTATATATAGGGGAGGAGCTTTAGTCGCGGTTGGCCAGGCCAACCGCGACTAAAGGCCTTTGGGCACCTTTAGTCGCGGTTGGCCTGGCCAACCGCGACTAAAGCCCCTCACGTGCACCAGCTGGCCACCGAGCGCCCTGGCCCAAGCCTTTGGTCGCGGTTCGTCTGCCGAACCGCGACTAAAGACTTCATTAGTCGCGGTTCCTACAGTTTCGCGACTAATGGGGCTGGACGGAAGCCTCTTTTTCTACCAGTGACGTTAATTAACGACATGTCAGAGGAGTACATTTTAACTCTGTATGTGCTTGGTCCAGAGGCAGCGTCTAATCGAGATTTTTTTACTGCCCCTGACCAGAAACAAATCGGATAGACCTTACATTAATTCAACTAGGCTACTACGGGCAATCGAGGATTTCAGTGTGACCACGATCGAAAACATGGGCATCTAGCTAGCTAGTGACGTCTGATTGATCTTTGAGGAAAAGAGAGCCTCCCGGGCCGCTCTCCTCGGGCGACTCTGGAGGCCGCCGCCGCCACCTACCCTCCGCCCTTCTCCGCCACTCTCTCTCCTCGCCGTCGCCGGAGGAGGCCGCCGGGCGAAGCCAGCGGCGGCGAGGTTCCTCCCGTCCAGACCACCCCCACCCACTCCTTCAAATTCAAATCGAAGCTCGTCGACATGGCCATGGCGGGCGCCCAGAGCTGGTCTCTCCCACCCTTTCCCGTGCCGGATCTGGCTTGCCAGCCTCCGGATCCGCCCCTCCTCCTGCTCGGGGGCGCTGTCCGTGGCCGGATTCGGACCCGCCGCCATCCCGCTTGGCTGCCTCGGCTCCGGCATGCTCCCCCTGTTGGATCTCGTCCCTCTCCACCGTCGGCATCGACCACCTCCCATGCTGCACTGCGAGCTGGCTCCGGCGGCGCCCAAGACCGGTGGTTCCCCCTCCAATTCGTGCCTCTGCCGCGCTGCTCGCGCCGGCTCTCCTCTCGTGGCGGCTGGCCGGGCATGTCCGCGCCGGGCCTTGCCGTTGATGGGTGTCTCCGTCCCCGACCTTCCCCGTGTTGGGCCTGCCATGGCAGTGTCCGATCTGGAGGCCTTGCCCCTGTGCCCCGTCCCGTGCTCCGCCACGCGGCTCCTCCTTCCTCCTCCGCCACTGCTCGTTCTGTTGTCGTCGTGCTCCTCTGCGGGCTCGCCAAACGAAGGTGGCGTCGTGGCTCTCTGCCTTGGGAGCCCTCCACCTCCCAGATCCCCCGATGGGTTGTCACTGTCTCGTGGCTTCACCTGCAGGGGGCGCCGCACCAGTGGTCCTCACTGGTGGCTCTCGGCGTCAAGGGTGCCTGCCGGCGTCGCTGCCGGTTGGATTCGCCCGGATCTGGGGCCGTCCATCCCAGTGCTGCTTGGCGCTATTGGCGGTTGCTCTGCGTCTCCTCGGAGGAGGATGTGGCCGGGGTTTGGGAGAAATCCATGGTCGGCCAGCTGCTGCTGGCCGAGACAACGGCGACGCTTCCCGTTGTTTCCATCTTGATGGCGCTGTCTTCATCCCCCGGTCTTGTGATGTCTTGGGTGTGCCTTGTGGAGTTCTATGCTTGGTGATGCCCTTCGACTACGCCGGTGGCACACAGGTGCCGTGGCGTCGTCTCGGCCCGGCGTGACCGTTCGAATGTACCCCATGACGCAGGTGGTGTCGCGGCGTTGTGCAGTCTCGGTTGCCCGGTGCTTCTCGATTGCGTCGACGGTGCAGTGTCATGGTTTAGTCTTGGCCCGCCGCTGCAGTTCGAGCGCCCGTGGTGCCCCCTGTTGTGTTGTGTCCCCCCTCACCATGTGTTGTTTTTGCTTTTATTTCTCCTTCCTGTGCCCCCCTGTACTTTTGGTTTACTTGAACCCTATCTTGTATTAGGCTGCAAAGTCTATAGGCAATAAAAGAATACAATTCAGGTGGGGGCGATTACTCCCCCCCCCCCCGGTTGAAAATTCAAAAAAAAAGTGACGTCTGATTGATCAGCGTCATGGCAGCCGGGCACACCGGCCAGCTGCATGCATGGAACCATTCAATATCGATTCTTCTCTCCTTCATTTTAGTTCTCTGTCGCTGACTTATGCTAAGAACCTAATTGAACCCGGGATGGGCATGTACGTGGATGCGTGGCGATGTAAGCATGTGGATACCTCCCCCTTTGCCTACCGCTCTTGTGACCAGTAGCGGGAGAGGAATCCCGGTGGCTCCGCTCCTGTTTAAGTAGTAGTTTATGTTAGGTTTTCTATTCCATGCAGGTGCGACGCTCAGGTAGATGACAGTGTTTCTTCTTCGAATTTGTTTTTCGGACTCTGATCCTTCTTGGGTTTATCCATTTAAACGTAGTTGGCGAAACTCCAACGTAGATTCCTGCCATTTTCTTGGGGTGGTGAGGGGTTTCTCGTCATGTGGTGAGATTTGATGTCAGGTGATTCAGATCTATTCAAGGGTTCAACAGCGACGACCGCGGCTCTAGAATGCTGGTCATCAAACCGGCTCCAACAGAGGAGCGACGACAACGAACCGACGACGACTTGTTCTGACGACGATAGTGGTCGTTTGATGGTCTCAAAAGATCTGGATCCTTTTCGAGAAAAAAGATAAAAAAAATGTGTTATACCACAATGGCAACGAAGGAAGCGGTGCCGAGGCACAATTTTTTGGGGTTGTATTAAGTTTGTGTAAATGATAGTATTGATAGTAATTTGTTAGAAAAAAAAATATAGACACATTTACCCTATGAAGGCATGCATGCACACCCTACCCCAATGAGCGCATTCCAAAGATTGAACCGTCACGTTATCTTTAGATTGACGAAGTCGCCATAGACGCCTTTGTAGTCAACGGGAACGTCTTCTTTCACTGAACGCACATCATCAGAATGTCTAAAATAAAGTTCAGAACAATACGTGTTAAGTCTAGAACTTAAACCCTCATGGGCATCAGCCAATAGTAAAACTTTGATCAGGCAGAGACCAATGCCATTCTTTTGTTAGGTAATCCCACCTTGAAAAATGACACTGGAGGACAGTAGGAGCCCACCTAACACATGTACTCGGTCCATTAGGCCTTCTTTGGATTGGAGGATTTTCACAGGATTTTCATGGGATATCAATCTTCAGGATTGTTTCCTATGAAACGCATTTGGATCAAAGGATTGGGCCATTAAAATTCCTCAGGATTGGGTCTTCAAGGTGCTGATTCCAAAGGAATTTACACATGAGGTCTGACCTCTGGAAAAAATCCACAGGATTGGCTATGTCATGCCAATCAAATCCTTCATTTTTCCTATTCCTTTGTTTTGCAAATCCCGTGATCCAAAGAAGCCCTTATTAATTATTCTACCCCTGTCCACGGGGGTACTCTTTATCGACGACTTGCCTCAAGTGTGTGCAGGCATTACTCAAGCGCCAGGGCACGTGCTTGCGTTGCACCAGAGAGAAGAAGCAGGGAGATCTCGCTCACGTGCCGCGATCCGTGATCCGTCCGTCCATCCATCGCAGCTTTCACTGTCTGGAAGCACCAAAACTGCATTTCCCGATCCTCAAAAAAAAAAAACTGCATTTCCCACCCGACCCCGATCCCGACCCGACCCGACCCGGTGCCGGGGAGCGGTGGAACCGGCGCGCTAGATACACTCCAGTCCAGTCCAGCCTGCCTGCCTAGTCCACGGGTCGTCCGGGCCCCCTCCCCTCCCCTCCCCTCCCTCTCGCTCGGGCTGGGTCTCTCTTTCCCCATCGTCACCGCGCCTTCATTCCTCGTTCCTATCGCCCGGCCCATCTCCACCGCTCCACCGCCCCACCCCGCGCCACCCCTACCCCCGTCCATATAAACCCCACCCGTCGGCGGCCGAATCTCGGACCGGACCGGACCGCCCGACCGACCCCCCATGCTGCGCTGCCACATCCCGCCGCAATGCGGCCCGGCCCCGCTCGGCCGCCGCGGCCTGCCCCGGGCGGCCACGGCGCCCGCGGCGGTGCGCTGCGCCGCGCGGGCCCCGTCGCGGGGGACCGTGGCGGCTGCGGCGGCGGCGGCGCAGGTCGCCGCGGCGGTGGCCACGGCCGAGGGGCGCGAGGGGGTGGAGCGGCCCGGCCTGGCGGAGCGGCTGCGGATGGGGAGCCTCCTCGAGGACGGCCTCTCCTACAAGGAGAGCTTCATCGTGCGCTGCTACGAGGTCGGCATCAACAAGACCGCCACCGTCGAGACCATCGCAAACCTCCTCCAGGTACGCGCGCGGCTCCTCAATTCTCTCCCCCTCTCTCTCCGCCCCCCAAGGAGATCCGGGAAGGAAGCTCGATTCGTGCCGGCCTGTCTGCTGGACTGCGAAATGAGATGCCATCGCCCACCCCCCTTGGGGGTCTCAAGAGCCAGGGGTTCGGATCTGAATTTTCGTAGCTTCAGACTTGCGGCAGATTCAGAGCTCCTGCTGCTGTGTCTCGATTAGAATTTACCAAGGGGAGCTCCTAGTTAGTACCATTATACTCAAACGTTTGCTGCTTGCCATTTTTCTAAGTTGAGCTCGAGCTTGAACAAGTTAGCTATCCTAGCGCCCGCGATATCACCCACAGAATTTTGCTCGTCGTCCGTAAGTGCCACACACTGCTAACCGGAGTAGTATGACTTTTCCTTTGTCCATGGTTAACTAAAGCCTGGGCTCTTGAAATCCTGTGCTCAAAGATCTGATAGGGAACACCAGTGCTATTGTGGATTGACTCAGTTCAAGTAATTCTGCGTGCTGGAAGAATTTTGGTGGGGCTGTTACCGAATCTTGTGGATTTGCTTGCTTTGGCATATAATCAACTAATCTCCGTTCTCAAAATAAATAAATCAATTAACATTTCATTATAAGTATGCTAAGAAATGTAACTCTAATGATTCTAAGGAGATACTAACGTCCTGGGTGATCCATCTGTCATGGCATAATGGCGGGCTTGTCGATAATGGTCTTGTTATTTTCTCTTTTATGGCCTGTTTGTGGTAAGCTTTCTTGTAACTGCAGGAGGTAGGGTGTAATCATGCACAAAGCGTTGGGTTCTCCACCGACGGTTTTGCCACGACTACAACAATGAGAGAACTTGGACTCATTTGGGTCACAAATAGGATGCACATTGAGATCTACAAATACCCCGCTTGGTAAATTTGCAAGATAAAGATAGTATTTGTTCCTGCCGTTCTTCTTGAAACAGGATTTAGTCCTGACTGCGGTAATTCTGCTATGTATAGGGGTGACGTTGTTGAGATTGAAACATGGTGCCAAGCTGATGGAAAGATCGGTACTCGGCGTGATTGGATCCTTAAGGATTTAGCTAATGGTGAAGTTATTGGAAGAGCTACCAGGTACATGCTGCTCAATTGTGAAGCTTAAGCTTTTTTGTTCCGTTAGAGATACTCATCATGCTTGTTCACAGTTAGAACCACTTTTATGTGTAGTGGAAGAAGAAAAAAAAGGACAAGTAATTGTTTTGTACCTGTTTTATAACTAACTATATGTCTTGCCTTTTTTAACTTCATCTCCACCTTGTTATCTGTACCTTTTCTTCTCCATGCAAATCTAGCAAAGTAAGTTTCTAAGACAGTAATCAGACTTTCCAATTGTTCTTGCAGTATACTTTATTTGATGTGGTATGCTGTACTTATTTGCTGCTTGTTGACTTAATAGCAGCCCTAATGATCCATGCTTAAGAAGGAGGATCGGTTAGGGACTTTGTTGAGCTGTTCAACACATGTTTACGTAACTGAAGTTTAATAGTAGTTTAGTACAGAGCTAGATCTCTCACTGTGCTCAGCACAAGTAATGAAGTTCACTTGTTTTTCCAGCAAGTGGGTCATGATGAACCAAAATACACGCAGACTTCAAAGAGTCAGTGACGAAGTCAGGGATGAGGTGTTTATCCACTGTCCGAAGAGTCCAAGGTAAATTGGTACTCATATTTTCCTCTTCTTTAGGTTTGAACCGAGATAGTATCGCTTCTTTTATACTTCAAATGTGCTTCACTGCACACTCTTATGGTCTTATGTGATTCAATGGATAAATGTTCTTGAATAACTTGAAAATTGCTATAATATTTTTTCCCCATTGTAGACACAGATAACAAATTACCGTTGTGCAGATTAGCATTCCCTGAGGAAAATAATGGCAGTCTGAAGAAGATTCCTGTTCTAACAGATCCTGCACAGCACTCGAGGCTCGGTCTAGTGGTTAGTTTTTCTCCCCTTTATGGATGGTTGTTATGCCCTGCGCTTGAGCAACTGTAATGCTGACATGCCTTGATTTCTGAATTGCAGCCTAGAAGAGCTGATCTGGACATGAACCAACATGTCAATAATGTCACTTACATTGGTTGGGTCCTCGAAGTGAGTTTTCCAGCAGCCCTTTTTGTAATCATCAGTTCACTGTTCCTCCTTTTGCCTGAGTTATCCTGTTTTCAAACTTCCTTTATTGAGATAGATATCTTGAGTAGTTCACTATCACTTATTTGGTTATTCCTTAATACTCCCTCTGTAAACAATCACTCGCTGGAAACATGTATAAATGTATCCTTGTTGATTTGTGATAGTTTTCTGATATCTCTTTTATTTTTCCTCTCAAACCACAGAGCATACCTCAAGATATTATTGATACCCATGAGTTGCAAACAATCACTCTTGACTACAGAAGAGAGTGCCAGCATGATGACATAGTCGATTCTCTCACCTATATAGAGGAAGGGGAGGAGATAAATTCTAATGGATCTCTGTTTTCAGCGCCGCACCCAGAAGAGCAGCGTCAGTTCTTGCACTGCTTGAGATTTGCTGGGGCTGGGGACGAGATCAACCGTGGTCGCACCGTGTGGAGGAAACTAGCTAGATAAAAAGTGATATGTATTTGCTCATATGTATTGTGCTGTTCCTTTTGTTTTACTGTTTTGCTCTTTGCGACCGGCGCCGCATCACGAGAGAATCAACTGTACCCGGAATTTTGTGATTACCTTTGTGACCTGTGTAACAATCAATGCCAATCTGTGGCAAATGTTGGACCTCAGCTGGTGTTCATCCGTTTTGGACTATGCAATATATGTATGTATACAAGACTACAAGTGGTCCAATTCTTGATTGCATGTTCGCCACAAGTATATCATTACATCAAGGGTTGATCTTATGGTCATTGCCAATTGCTGGTGTGTTCTGTTCGATTGTCTTTGGGATAACATGTTGGTGTCAAAATGCATGACCTTATGTTTTTGCCATGTTATTCTTCATCGTCTCAAATCCTCCATGGAACTAACAAAGTCGTGAGATAGGTTCAAAACATAGAGACTGCCAGAAAGGATTGAAGCCTCCAGCGCGGCCAGCCTTTGACTGTCGAATTGGAACGCTGTTAGGTCCCTCACGGCCTGGGTGACACGGGGAACCCTCGCCGTCGCCACCACCAGGTCCATCACTTCGCCGCCGCTAGAGGGGCCGTTGACGAAGTCCAAGTGTGCCCAAGGGAAGGTGGCCCCCGCGTCGCCCCGGGTGACACGGGGAACCCTAGCGCCGCCGCCGCCACCAGGTCCATCGCTTCGCCGCCGCTGGAGGGGCCGCTGACGAAGTCCACGGGTGCCCAAGGGAAGGTGGTGGCTGATACGTCTTCAATGTATCTATAATTTTTGATTGTTTCATGCTATAATATTATTTGTTTTGGATATTTTATATGCATTAATATGTAATTTTATATTATTTTTGGGACTAACTTATTAACCTAGAGCCCAGTGTCAGTTTCTGTTTTTTTTAGTTTTTCAGGAAAATGAATATCAAACGGAATAAAACTTTCGTGATGATTTTTCTTGGACCAGAAGACACACGTAGGACTTGGAGTCCAAGTCAGAGAGTCCTCGAGGAGACGACAAGCCAGGGGGGCGCGCCCGGGGGGGCTTGTGGACCCCGCGGAGACCCCCTGACCTCCTACCTCGGCCTATAAATTCAGAAATATTCCCAAAACCCTAAAAGTATCCACAAAACCACTTTTCCACCGCCGCAGGTCTCTGACCTCGTGAGATCCCATTTGGAGGCCTTTTTCGGTACTTTGCTGGAGGGGGATTCGATCTCGGAGGGCTTCTACATCAACCTTACTACCCTTCTGATGATGCGTGAGTAGTTTACCACAGACCTACGAGTCCATAGCTAGTAGCTAGATGGCTTCTTTTCTCTATTTGATCTCCAATACAATGTTCTCCTCGATGTTCTTGGAGTTCTATCTGATGTAATCTTCTTTTGCGGTGTGTTTGTCGAGATCAGATGAATTGTGGATTTATGATCAGATTATCTATGAATATTATTTGAGTCTTCTCTGAATTCTTATACGCATGATTTGATATCTTTGTATTTCTCTTCGAATTATTGGTTTGGTTTGGCCAACTAGATTGGTAGTTCTTACAATGAGAGAGGTGTTTAGTTTTGGGTTCGATCTTGCGGTGTCCTGACCCAGTGATAGAAAGGGTAGCGAGGCACATATTGTATTATTGCCATCAATGGTAAAAAGATGGGGTTTATATCATATTGCTTGAGTTTATCCATCTACATCATGTCATCTTGCTTAAACCGTTACTACGTTCTTATGAACTTAATACTCTAGATGCAGGCAGGAGTCGATCGATGTGTGGAGTAATAGTAGTAGATGCAGGCAGGAGTCGGTCTACTTGTCACGGACGTGATGCCTATATTCATGATCATTGCCTTAGATATTGTCATAACTTTGCGCTTTTCTATCAATTGCTCGATAGTAATTTGTTTATCCACCGTATGTTTTCTTTCGAGAGAGAAGCCTCTAGTGAAACCTATGGCCCCCGGTCTATTTTCCATCTATTATTTTCAGATCTACAAAACCAAAAATACGAAAATACCTCGCTGAGTTTTATTTACTTTTATTTGTTTTATATCTATCTATCAGATCTCACTCTTGTTCGTGACCATGAAGGGATTGACAACCCCTTTTTCGCGTTGTGTGCAAGTGTTTGTTAGTTTGTGCAGGTGCATAGTCTTGTGCCTCCTACTGGATTGATACCTTGGTTCTCAACTGAAGGAAATACTTATCTCTACTTTGCCGCATCACCCTTTCCTCTTCAAGGGAAAAATCAACGCAAGCTCAAGAAGTAGCAGGAAGAATTTCTGGCGCCATTGTCGGGGAGGTTCTACATCAAGCCTACCAAGTACTTTTCATAAACTCTCATCTCTTGCACTTACATTATTTGCCATTTGCTTCTAGTTTTCACCCCCACTTCTTAAATGTTTTCAGAAAAACACAAAAATATTTACCTTTTTATTTGCCTTCTTTCCGTTTGTCTTTATGTCTTACTTGGTTTGTTTGCTCGTTTGCTTGGCATAATTCTGTTTATTGCAATTCAGAAAAAAAGAGATTTATGGATCCTCATCCACTTGCTAATCTTTTTAGAAGATCCAATTATGATGAACCAATTGCTAGTGAGTTGAGTGCACTAGATTATCTTTATGAGGTTTTGCTTGAAATTCGTGAATTTGAAATTTGTGATGAAGTGTTAAAAGAAATTTATAAAGTGATTCATGATAGCTCCTTGAATGAAAAGCATGATTGCAATGATGTTATTATAAATTTTATTAATGTCAGTTGTGTTAATGATATGTAAAACCCTAAGCTTGGGGATGCTAATTTTGCTATGTCTACTACTTGTTGCAATGATCATGATTGGGGCGATTCTTCTTATAACACTAGTGCAGAACCGACCTTTAGTGCCAGTTCGTAACGGCCTTTTGAAAGAACATGCGGTGCCCCCATGTTTGGTTTTGGTAATTGATGACAATCTCTATGGACTAATGGTTGCCTTGAGTTATATTTGAAGGTTTTGTCCATATGCTTTTCTTGGAGTACATGTGTTGGTTTCAAGGAGAGTTTGTGTTGACCAAGGTGCTATTAAGGAATTATCCAAAGATTGGTCATGTGAGAGTTGAGCTTATTGAAAGCATGTATTGAATAAGAAGATTGTGTGATCATTCATGTTTACCTTCAAGACATCATCCAAATGAAGAGAGTTGGAAATATTCAAGGTTGATAAAAACTAAGTCAAGACTGAATCAAGTTGATCAACTCACAAAGCGTAGAAGATGTACCGAGAGGGATCAAGTGATCCCATGGCATGGTAAGCATTGTCCATTGTGCTTTGTGTACTAACCCATGGTCTATGTGAGAGTTCTATGTGGGGTTAGGTACGTGTTCATGGGCTTGCGTCAAGAGGAAGATATCACTCAACCCATGGAGAGGATGACATCAAGTGGTGATCGTCATCAAGATTGCTGTGTGCAAGTTCAAGTGGAGCATCACGAAGAGATCAAGTGCTTGAAGCTTTCCATCCATTGTGGTGTCAATGGACTTGTGAAGATGTGCCGAAGAGTGGCTCACCCATAGTGGAGTATGGGGGAGCAATCATCTAGTCTCCATCGACCCAACGCAATCAAGAAAGGTGGTCCATCTTGAGGAGGACAAGATCGTCATCATCTAGCTCAAGTGGATCATGTGCAAGGAAAAGGTTTGCCCTTGATAGGTTTTCTATTTTACCGGTCTCATGGTGGTAGTTGGGAGACCGGGTTATAGGATCGATAGCCGTACTATCAAGGGGGGCTCTCAAGTGAGTAGCTTGATCGTATCATTCGTCGAGAGCTCAAACCATTGCATCCTTGCATCATGTTTCTTGGTTTTTGTTTGGTTCTCCTTGTGAGTCTTAGAGCTTATGGTCATCTTGATGACAAGCTTGAGTTCATCGAAAACGGAGTTTGCATGCGTCTTCTATGATGTTTTCGGTATTGGAGGTTTTACCGGTCTTATCCAAGGAAGGGTTCTCACCATTTTCTTTTGGGCCTTTTATCATTTGCTTCTTATTGATATTTCTATCAAGATTGTGTTATCCCTTGTCTCTAGCTTTCCAACAAACTTGGTTTCATCGAATTCGGAGCCCGTTTGCAGAAGTTGTGTCAGTTTTGGTGTTCTGAAAAGGCTGCAGCGGTACTACCGCGGACAGGAGCGGAAGTAATTTTTTACTACCGCTTGGAGCAGTACTACCGCGACTACTTCCGTGGCTACTTCCGCTCGGGACCAAAAACTCGTGTTTTCTCTCTCGTTGGGCTGTTTTGACCATGCTAAGCGGTAGTACCGCTCCTCCAAGCGGTAGTACCGCTTGTGCACGACCTGAGCACATAACGGTTGGATTCGGGAGGTCCTATAAAAGGGGATCTTCTTCCCCAATGAACCTTATCCTTTGAGCTTGTGTTCTCCCCCCATTGTTGACCTTCTTCGAGCTTGCTAACTCTCAATCCCTCCATGAATTCTTGCTAGTTTTTGAGGGAAAAGAGAGAGAAGATCTAGATCCACATTTCCACCAATCACTTTCTCCTCTATGTGAGGGGAACCCCCTGGATCTAGATCTTGGAGTTCTTGGTGTTCTCCTTCTTGTTCTTCCTCTCATTTTCTTCCCTAGCATTAGTTGCTTCGGTGGGATTTGAGAGAGAAGAACTTGGGCACTCCGTGTGCCCTTGCCATTGCATTTGGTGCATCGGTTTGAGTTCTCCACGGTGATACGTGGAAGTTACAAGTTGAGAAGCTTATTACTCTTGGGTGCTTGGTGTCCTTGAGCTTGTTCCTCTTGGGTGCTTGGGCGCCCTAGACGGTTGGTGGTTGCCAAGTTGTCTTCTCCTCTTGTTGCTAATGATGATGCTTGTGCTACTAACTCTATCTCTTGTGAAGCATCCATATTGAAGGAGAATATTGAGCTAAGGGCTCAACTTGAGTTGCTATCTAGCAATTATGGGATGTTGGAAGAAAATCATGTAAAGCTCACAAGCTCTCATGATGATCTCCTAGTATCCCATAATGTGCTAAAGTTAGCTCACGAGGCTATGATTGCTAAGGTAACATCGAGTGAGCCTCATGTGGACATTAGCACTACTTTTAGTCAACATGCTATATTGCTTTGTGCTAGTCCTCGTAATTCGTCTATGCATAACATTGGTACATCTTGTGATGAATTGCTTTCCTTGCCTTGTTGCTCCAATGATGAAGCTTATACTTCCTCTAGTACTTGTGTTGAGACTAACCATGTAGAGGAAATCAAAGAACTCAAGGCCCAAGTCACTTCCTTGAAGAAAGACATGGAAAAGTGTCATGAAGGGAAATCCACACTCAACAATATCTTGAGTGTGCAAAAATCCCCCAATGAAAAAAGTGGACTTGGATTCAACTCCAACAAGAAGAAGAAGTCCAAGATGAACAAGAAGAAGGGCCAAGAACACGTCAAGAATTCGACCAAGATTATTTGCTTCAAGTGCAAAATTCAAGGGCATCATGTTAGATCTTGCCCATTGAAGAAGAAGGCCGTTAGTGACAAGCAACAAGGGAAGCGGCTACAAGTGCATTCTCATGCTCAACCTCAAGTTGAAGAAAGGCCTCTTCCCAAGAAGACTCAAGCTAATGCTTCTCAAGTTGAGAAATCAAGTGAGAAGAAAGTGAAGAGTAGACGTTGCTACATATGTCGTGAGAAAGGTCACCTCGCTTCTTCATGCACTAGTGGTAACTTATCCAACCCAATTATTATTGATGATGTCTATTCTCTTGGGAAGGATAAGGTTGGCAATATGGTTGCCAAGTTTGTTGGTACTCAAAGCGGTTTGAAGCAAAGAACCATTTGGGTAGCCAAGCCTATTGTGACTAACCTCTTAGGACCCAACTTGGTTGGGGACCAACTAGCTCAAACTTGATCAATAGGTATTGTTGGAGGTTATTGGAGATTTGGCTACATTATGAAGAATTAAGGGGACTTCATCATTCTTATTGTCTCAAGCCAAGTCAATTGGGTTATCAAGTTTCTATCTTATATCCAATGTGCCTCCTTGCAGTAACTTGTAGTTAAATTGTTTACATTGAAAGTTACTTGCCCCTTTGGATGTTTTGGTTTTGTTCCTTGCATGTGTTTGTATGTGTTGTGTCTCCAAATTGCTTTTCTTGAGTAATCAAGTTTATGTATGTTGGTTTGCACTTCATGTACATGTGTGTCATTCGTTGAGCCTTTATGCATCTTGTTTGTATCTCAGTTGGCTCTTGTGAGAGATTAATGGAATATCCCATTATGGGGGAGTGATGTGCTTTGTACACCTCACAATCCTATAAATGTGTGTACATGAGTAATACCATCTAGTATTTATATTACAAGATTATCTAGTCTCTATGTGGTATGTCTTCTCATGAGAAATTGAAATTCTAATTTGTCCATTAATTATCTCATGTTGGGTCTTTATTTTGCCTCTTGTTTATCTTTAATTGGTATCACATTATGGGGGAGTAATATTCTATGTGTATATTACTAGCCTAGAAAATGTGTACATTTGAGATATTGTCACCTAGAATTGATATTGTAAATTATCTTGTTACTAGGTGGCATGTTAGCTCTACAAGTTGAAATTTGCTTGTGTTTGGTGTGAAGATGATGTTGGATATCCTTGCTATCTACCACCGGGAATTATTTCCAAATACTTCTTGTCTTTTGACAATTGGTACTCACTTATGTGTGGTAGAAATTATTGATCATCTTCACGTTGGCGTTTGCTTTTTATTTGCCTTATCTCTTGCCAAGTTTGTGTCAACTCCCATTGCCTTCCGTGCCACTTGAGGATCTTGCTGTTTTCTTGATCTTGTCTAGTGTTTTCCTTGATATAGTGAACGTGGTGATCCTACCTTGTGTATTTTGTATTCAAATGCAAATTCTCTATAATGCACAACTCGTGGGGGGAGCTATCCTATTTTCTATAAAACACTAAACTTGTGATCCATTTTAAGTGTGTGTTGGTGGACGGCAAGCGATTTCTTTTTGGTACTTGTGCCATCATGAAACTTTGTAGAGAGCTTGGTTTGTTTGGAACCATCCTCTCTTTTGGGAGTTTGATATCGTTTTGTGGGTTCCAATGGATATCTCATTCCTTGTTGTATCTTTTAATGATATCTTCCAAGTGATGATTTCTCCTTTTGGTATTATTTTCACTTGGTATTTCCTTGTATTTTGCTATCGGTTCTTGAAAGTCTTGAGCATGCATATTAACTTCATGTAGTTTCCTTGGCATGCTTTCTCTCTTTGACCCAATATATAGGGGAAACTCCACCAAGTATAAAATTGGATGAGATGTGCATGAAATTCATTTTCATATCTATATGCACATATTTATGTGGAGTTTGTCATATGTATTGTTGGTTTTCTAACTCTTTGGTCCCAACGAGTTTGGGTACCATTTTGTTTGTGGTGTTGTTCTAGGAACAACTAGAGATGCATTGGATGCTCGGCTCATTCACAAGGAAGGTGGTGTCACCATGTGCTTATTGGAGTCAAGCTAGGATACTCAATGAACTACTATCTATTACCTTCAATTGGTTTCTTCTACATCCTTCCAATGATATCTCGGTAACAAGTATCTATTCATGCATTCTTTTCTTGCATTCAACCTTGTGTAGGTTGCATCTTGGCATGATATTCATTCCATCTTGTGATACTTGTTTCCTTTCTCAAAGCATCTCAACGATGATCTCATGTTGCTAGTTGTGATGTCTTTGATGGTTGTGTGGTAGGAATTCATTTATATACAATAAGACCTTATCTAGCCATGTGCTATGCTTCCAAGCAAATATCTTATTGGTATATCTATGACTTCCTTTTGGATATCTTGTTCCTTCATGTTGTAGCTATTTTGGGTGTACATCCTTCTTTGTAGATATATATCATCATGATTTCATCTACCTGGAACCTTATACACTTGAGAGAAACTACATCTCTAGATGATATCCTTTCTTTCACGTCCACCTTGTCTTCCTTATGTTATTTCTTTGGTGGCTCCGTGAAAGCTTTTGCCTTGAGTGCGTGTCTTATCTCATTGCATCTTGATGCACTCTTGTGTGGTGAAGATTATTTTCCTCGTGCTTATCTCTACGAGGCTTTTGCCATCTTAATTGGTATCCCTCGTCTTGATGAGGCTTTCATCTTCTATATTCACCATGGGTTGTGGCAAGCTTTGTTGTTATCTTTTTAGTGAGCTTCTGAACCCATTTGCTAGTGGGTGTGTGTGGGAATGATAGGCCTTGCACCGTGTGCCTCATTCCTTCAAGACTTTATTGATGCTTAATGCCCATACGTACATTAGTCTTCTCAAGTGCATTGCCTTGACTCACACACATCATTTTGGTTGAGACCACTCTTAAGTTGCCTCTCTTACTTGTTGCCCAACCATGTGTTTGTTGCAAGTACTAGGCTTAGTTTCCTATATGCTCACTTGCACTTATTGTAAGTTTCTATTGATTTTGGGGGAGCTATGATCCTATTTTGTGCACTTGGTATCCTAATACAAAAAATTCTTATGTGTGCACAAATCATGGGGAGATTCTCTAGTTTCTTTAGATCACTCCTTTGCTCTCATCATAATATCCTTTATTCATGTGGCTCGTAGGATCATTGGCCTAGTTGGTTCAATTGGTATCTTTTGATAGCTTGCTTTAGTAGGTATCTTTTGATTGCTTGATTGCTTGTTTCTCTCTTTGTTATGTCTTTGTGGCATATCTTCCTTTTGTAATCTTTGGGCCTCAATATAGTTTGTCTTCCTCCAAGTATTTACCATTGGATATGTGTATTGCATTCCACTCTCTTGTTGAGAAATACACAAATTATGGAGGAACACAATTTATATTGGCCTTCTAAGCTTTTCTCCCATTTTGGCAATCGACGCCAATGGGGGAGAAGTTTTAGAGAGTTTTGTGGAGAAGTTTAGAGAATTCTCTCCTCTTGCTTTGGTTTTGTTCCAAAGCATTTGCATCTCTTACTCATGCATCATTGGTTGTTGCATTGCATGGTGATGCATAATTCCTTATATAAACTCTCTTGAAAGTGATTGTCATCAATTACCAAAATGGGGGAGATTGAAAGAACATGCGGTGCCCCCATGTTTGGTTTTGGTAATTGATGACAATCTCTATGGACTAATGGTTGCCTTGAGTTATATTTGAAGGTTTTGTCCATAGGCTTTTCTTGGAGTACATGTGTTGGTTTCAAGGAGAGTTTGTGTTGACCAAGGTGCTATTAAGGAATTATCCAAAGATTGGTCATGTGAGAGTTGAGCTTATTGAAAGCATGTCTTGAATAAGAAGATTGTGTGATCATTCATGTTTACCTTCAAGACATCATCCAAATGAAGAGAGTTGGAAATATTCAAGGTTGATCAAGACTAAGTCAAGAGTGAATCAAGTTGATCAACTCACAAAGCGTAGAAGATGTACCGAGAGGGATCAAGTGATCCCATGGCATGGTAAGCATTGTCCATTATGCTTTGTGTACTAACCCATGGTCTATGTGAGAGTTCTATGTGGGGTTAGGTACGTGTTCATGGGCTTGCGTCAAGAGGAAGATATCACTCAACCCATGGAGAGGATGACATCAAGTGGTGATCGTCATCAAGATTGCTGTGTGCAAGTTCAAGTGGAGCATCACGAAGAGATCAAGTGCTTGAAGCTTTCCATCCATTGTGGTGTCAATGGACTTGTGAAGATGTGCCGAAGAGTGGCTCACCCATAGTGGAGTATGGGGGAGCAATAATCTAGTCTCCATCGACCCAACGCAATCAAGAAAGGTGGTCCATCTTGAGGAGGACAAGATCGTCATCATCTAGCTCAAGTGGATCATGTGCAAGGCAAAGGTTTTCCCTTGATAGGTTTTCTATTTTACCGGTCTCATGGTGGTAGTTGGGAGACCGGGTTATAGGATCGATAGCCGTACTATCAAGGGGGGCTCTCAAGTGAGTAGCTTGATCGTATCATTCGTCGAGAGCTCAAACCATTGCATCCTTGCATCATGTTTCTTGGTTGTTGTTTGGTTCTCATTGTGAGTCTTAGAGCTTATGGTCATCTTGATGACAAGCTTGAGTTCATCGAAAACGGAGTTTGCATGCGTCTTCTATGATGTTTTCGGTATTGGAGGTTTTACCGGTCTTATCCGAGGAAGGGTTCTCACCATTTTCTTTTGGGCCTTTTCTCATTTGCTTATTATTGATATTTCTATCAAGATTGTGTTATCCTTTGTCGCTAGCTTTCCAACAAACTTGGTTTCGTCGAATTCGGAGTCCGTTTGCAGAAGTTGTGTCAGTTTTGGTGTTCTGAAAAGGCTGCAACGGTACTACCGCGGACAGGAGCGGAAGTAATTTTTTACTACCGCTCTTGGGAGCGGTACTTCCGCTTGGAGTAGTACTACCACGGCTACTTCCGTGGCTACTTCCGCTCGGGACCAAAAACTCATGTTTTCTCTCTCGTTGGGCTGTTTTGACCGTGCTAAGCGGTAGTACCGCTCCTCCAAGCGGTAGTACCGCTTGTGCACGACCTGAGCACATAACGGTTGGATTAGGGAGGTCCTATAATAGGGGGTCTTCTTCCCCAATGAACCTTATCCTTTGAGCTCGTGTTCTTCCCTCATTGTTGACCTTCTTCGAGCTTGCTAACTCTCAATCCCTCCATGGATTCTTGCTAGTTTTTGAGGGAAAAGAGAGAGGAGATCTAGATCCACATTTCCACCAATCACTTTCTCCTCTATGTGAGGGGAACCCCTTGGATCTAGATCTTGGAGTTCTTGGTGTTCTCCTTCTTGTTCTTCCTCTCATTTTCTTTCCTAGAATTAGTTGCTTCGGTGGGATTTGAGAGAGAAGGACTTGGGCACTCCGTGTGCCCTTGCCATTGCATTTGGTGCATCGGTTTGAGTTCTCCACGATGATATGTGGAAGTTACAAGTTGAGAAGCTTATTACTCTTGGGTGCTTGGTGCCCTTGAGCTTGTTCCTCTTGGGTGCTTGTGCGCCCTAGACGGTTGGTGGTGTTCGGATCTCAATCATTGTGGTGTAAAGCTCTGGGCAAGCGTCGGGGTCTCCAATTAGGTTGTGGAGATCGCCCCGAGCAGTTTGACGGGTACCGGTGACTGCCCCCAAGGGTTGCCATTCATACGGGTTCAGTGACCGCCCTCAAGGGTCCCTTAGTGGAATCACGGCACCTTGCATTGTGCGAGGGCGTGAGGAGATTACGGTGGCCCTAGTGGCTTCTTGGGGAGCATTGTGCCTCCACACCGCTCCAAACGGAGATTAGCATCCGCAAGGGTGTGAACTTCGGGATACATCGTCATCTCCGCGTGCCTCGGTTATCTTTTATACGAGCCCTTTACTTATGCACTTTACTTTGTGATAGCCATATTGTTTCTTGTCATATATCTTGCTATCACCTAAGTAGTTTTCTTTCTTGGCATAAGTTGTTGGTGCACATAGGTGGGCCTAGTTGTTGTAGGTTTTGTGCTTGACAAATCAACCGCTAGGTTTATTCCGCATTTGTTCAAGCCTCAACCGTAATTATTTTAAAGCACCTATTCACCCCCCCTCTAGGCGACATCCACGATCTTTCACCTTTAGTGCCGGTTCGGCAACCGGCACTAAAGAGTGGGGACTAAAGGTCCCCCCTTTAGTACCGGTTTGTCACGAACCGGCGGCTCAAGTGTCACCATGTGGCACGAGCCAGGCCCGGGTGCGTGTAGGACATTAGTACCGGTTGGTAACACCAACCGGTACTAAATGTTTGGGGGGGGTTGGCTTTATTTTCTATTTAATTCTTTTTTGTTTGCTGGTATTTCATGATACTACAAATTGTATACGTTATGCATATATATAAATAGATTTTCTCATACGTAGAACCGCATATATATATATATAAATATATATCATCGAATGTCTCACAACCAACACCATTAATTATTCACACATACACATGTATATACATATACAATTTCTCCTACATGTTGCCTTGGTGCCTCCGGAGCACGATGACAAGTGGTTCATGGGGGCGGTAGCGGGTAATAGTATTCTCCTTTGGGATCTATGACCTGGTCGAGCAAAAATCCGGCTATTTCCTCTTGAAGTGCTAGTATGCGGTCCGCTAGTAGGAGCTTATCCCGCACCTCTCTGAACTGTTAAGAAGGAGATCAGTATGCATGTGTATTAGTTGTGTGACTAGATATCGATAATGGTGTGAATAGTGTTCTGACAAACGTACCCAGTCTTGTCTTTTAGATCTGCTCCTTTCGGACGCCATCATGCAAATGTTCTCGCAAACGTAGAATGCACACAAATCATTCCCCAGCGTCTGCTTCAGGGCCTTTACGAGAACGGAATTGAATCAGATAATGATTAATCAAGCATGATAATTAATTAATGGTATTGAAACAAGAATTAAAGAGATGGTAGCTAGCTAGTACTACTTAATTACTTACCTTTGGTCGATGCCCAAACAACTTTTTTGCCCATTTGCCTGGAGTCACCTTGATGAACTTTGCCCAAGCCCTGCCCGCCGGCAAAGAAAATTAATAAAGGGGTTATTAAATAGTTCATATCAGGAAATGATGAACTAATAATAGGCCGAGATATAGTTAATAATGATTGAAATTACCTGTTGACTATCCCCTTCACGATGGTGTAGTCTTTATCTTCTTTAAGTAGTGAGTCAAGTAATTCAACTCTTCCTTTGTCAACTTTAATGTCTAACAAGATCCAGTGGTAACTGCATGTGCATAAATTTAATCAACTACCGTAAACCTTATACACTTAATTATTAACATCTAGCTAGCTAGTAAGCAAAAACAGAATTTGTATTACAAGACAATGTGACTCACATGAAGTTGTAAGGAAGTAGTATATCTTCATTGGTATTGAGGCGCTTCAAGAACTCTAGCATGCTTTCCTCTACACTTGCTTGATAAATTGGAAGATTCCATATGTACTCATTAATGGTATTTGGGTCAATGAACCCAATGCCATAGCGTCCAGATTTTTTCATTTCATACATCTTCATCCTGCATATAATACCACAGAAAAGAATATAGTGAGGATAATTACATGTAATGATTGATCAAAATTATCACTACATAGCTAGCTTGAGACTTAAATTACAGAAAGAAATCACTTACATACAATAGTAACTGACGAGAGACTTGTCGAGTGCATCTTGATTGTATAACTGAAATAGTTCTAAATACTCAACGGCCAAAGCTTTCTGATGGTAGTAATGCTCATGCTTGACATTCACCATGAGGGACTCTCGATTGGAAATCTTGGTAATGTTCATGTACCATTGATGCAATTCATACATTCTCGTTGGGAGGTTCTTGACCTTGTCTGGCTCGACCAAAGGTTGGCCCCGGACATATTTCCGTTTTATTTCCGATTCTCTAAGCGGAGACATGGGCTCGATTTTGAGGAGTTGTCCAACAGAGATCTTGAGCGTTTCAGCCTGCATTATATGCTCCTCTGTTATTACCACATCGCCCAGCTGGGGAACGCTAACGGTTTGCCCACAATAATATTGGGCGCGCGTACTCCTCTCATGTGTTGTTGGCACAACAAGCGGAGGGATCGCTTGCGCCGCCTGTTCTCCCAGCTGGGGAACGGTTTTCCCGCATTTTTTGCTAGCTGCTTGTTGGCTCGAGCTCGAGCTCGCTTCCTTCTGTAGCCATGCTCGATGTAGCTTCCTGATTTGGCGCTCATAGTTTGAGTCAACAGGGTTGGGAGCTGGTGCTCTAGCCATACGAATGAAGTGGTCAATCGTTCTCTCAGGCACTTTCTCCTTTGGCGGCGGTGCCGGTTTCGGTCCAAAATGGGCGTCCACTTGGGCCTGCACTATGGCTGTGTTTTGCTCCTCGGTCATGTCGTAAGGCCTCTGAGGAAGAGGAGCGAGGCTTGGACCATATTTATATCGCTTGTCTCCGCCTGTACTTCCTGTACTACCTCGACTCGTACCGCTACGCACCATAGCTGCGGCGTGTCTCTTCTGCGATTGCTGAGGCGGCAGAGACGGCTGACGTGGCTGAGTTGGAGCAGGAGAAGTGGCCTGACGATGTGCCGGACTAGAAGCAGGAGGCGTGGCCTGACACGGTGCCAAACATTAAACCGGAGAAGTGGCCTAAAATTGTGCCGGACTTGAAACCAGAGGAGTCAGCTCACGCGTTCGGGGACTTGGAGGAGGTGGCGGACTTCGAGGAGGAGTCGGCTCACGCGTTCGTGGACTTGGAGGAGCGGGAGTCTGCTGATTCGGTCACGGACTTCGAGGAGGAGTTGGCAGACGATGCGGTGTCGGTGGACTTCAAAAGATGATGCAATCCTTTCTCCATAGGATGATAGATGTATTGGCCTCTCCCAGTGTGCGCTCGTCTTCACCTCCAGGAATGTCAAGCTGTAGCCCCGAATATGGGTCCACCACTTCATCAACCAAGACACGAGCATAGCCCTCTGGAATCGGGATGCAATGGAAGGTTGCTTCGGGGGTAATTGTAAAAGCAACGCCATCCGCCACCTTCATGGATATGTTCTTCATTTTGGAGTGTAGCTCACAGTTAGTGTTCTCTATGATGTCATCCATAGGGTATGTATCCAGCAGTGTGTCGCCCGGGGCGGAACCAACGCTGCTTCTCGGCATGGATGGGATGGTGCTATCCAATGCTGGACGATCATCCGCTTGCTGCTGCCGCTGCTAAGACCCCCTTTCCTAGCTAAGTGAGTCAATCTGCTGCTGCTGCTACTGGAATTTGAGTGCCAAGTCCGCGTGCCTTGCTTCTAGGCCTTGAAGGCGTTCTGCGTCCTGCTTCCTCTGCTCCTCCTCCAGCTTCCTCTTCTTCTCCTCCTCCATCTTCTTTCTTGCACGGGTCCTGTAGTGCTTGTTCCATTCTGAAAAGCCATCATACCAGGGAATAACGCCCTTGCCTCGTGTTCTTCCCGGGTGTTCAGGATTTCCCAGGGCGCGTGTAAGCTCATTGTTCTCTCTATTGGGCATGAACACCCCCCTTCGAGCTTCTTCTATTGCGTCAAGTATCTTTTGTTTGGCTCCTTTTAGACTTGCCTTCTGCGAAACCAAGCCTGTCTTCGGGTCCAACGCCCCCCATGCGCATAGAACCAAGTTCTGCACCTGGGGGGCCAGCTCCTAGTAACCGGAGTGACCCCTGCATCCTCCATCTCTTGCTCAGACTTATCCCACTTAGCCATTCCCACCGCATAGCCACCTGGACCCAGCCTATGGAACTGTGTCTTTTTTGCGGCATTGGCCTTGTTTTTTATCGACCATTCCTTAGATAATTCCGAATCCTTGAATTTCACGAAATCGTCCCAGTGTTCTCTTTGCTTCTCCAGTGTTCCCGTGAATTCTGGAGTCTTCCTTTCTACAACGAGGTAGTTGGCCCATACAGTTTTCTCGTGGGTGTTGAATGCAATTGCCATGTTCTTAAGAGCAGCGCCCTTGACTTTCTCCACATCTGCTTCAGTGAAATGATCTGGTAGGGTGAAATGTTCCATCAGAGATTCCCAAAGGTCTTTTTTGGCTCTGTCGTCGACCCAAGTAACACCTGGACGTTTAGTCTTTGGCTCTTTCCATTCTTGAATGAGATCGGGAGTTTGTCCTTCATAAGAACTCCGCACTGACGAGTCCACTTGTTCGCAATGTTCTTAGGCGTGAGGGGTTCGCCACTAGGTTTGGTGGATTCGATGTTGTACTTTACACCATCCTTCAACAATCTGCCCGGGCCTCGTTTTGTCTTGCTGTCTGTAGAAGCAGATTTGCTCGATCAGGAGGGCTGAAAGAAGAAAGATCGATTCATTCATATATCTTCAATAAAAAAACATGTGATGATCACCATGATGCCTGCTTATATAAATATACCTCGCCGATAGTCTTTGTTATTTGAAGATCAACATTCTCTGTGTCATCATAAACATTGTCTGTGTCATCATAATCAGAATCATAGTTCATGACTTCATCAGCTCGGTTGTCGAGATCGAATACTTCATTCAGATCATCTAGCCTGCGAGGGCTGCGTATGATGTCGAACAATTCCTCTTCCCTGTCTCTGCCGGTATTGTCCGCCATAGCTTTTACTTAACTAATACATAAGAAATATAAAACAATTTAGTATTCAAATTACAATGCATGGATGCAATCAATAAGGAAAAACTGAATCATATAGTACATAATATATGCATCGTCTTGATTAATATATAATCTCGAATACATCATCGTCTTGAATAATATATATAATCTCGAATACATCGTCTCGAATATTATATATCGAATACATCACTGGCTAGGTACCTAATAAAGATCGAGTACTACAGAAGAATCTAGGGCGCCACTCGCGCTTCCTGGGGCGCGGGCCATGGACACCCAAAGAGAAGGAACCATCACATGATCATATCTCCGGTCATCTGCCAAAGAACCTACCAAGTAGTGGAGAACCTGACGTCGTCCATAGCAGCCATGTAGCGATGGACGTGCTCGTCTTCCTCCCTGACATGGTGACGCACCACCTCCGGCAGGGCCGGCTGCCTCTTCACCGAATGTGGCCCACGCGAATGCCACCAAAAGAGATCAGGGTCGACGACGGGACCCGAGGCCGGGTTCCTCACCAAGCGGGGCGCCCCTCTAGGTAGCACCTCCCAGTGCCAGCCCGACGGAGCCCAGTCCCGGACATTGGTCCTCTGAAGCATGATGTCATCGCGAACGGGTCGACGGCGAGGATGAGGGCCGGGCATATCGTCGAGAACAAATACTATATATATGCCCGCAAAAAGTAACATTTTTTAAATGATTGGATTGTGATAACTAAAATTCTATATATATGCAAATTCTAACAAATTGACATTAATCTAATTCATCTAATTAACTAAAACTAATTCTAATTTTTTTAACATTTCTGATTATATAACTAGCATTTCTACAACATTTCTAATATTTATAACATTTATAACATTTCTATATAACTAACATTTCTATAACTACAAAACAGAATAATTTCTAACATTTCTATAACTAAAAAACAGAAAAAAATTCTATAACTATTCTATAATATGTGTGTGTGTGTAGTGTGTGTGTGTGTGTGTGTGTGTGTGTGTGGAGTGGCGGCCGGGGTGAGCTCACCGGCGAGGCGACGACGGGGCGGCGACAACGGGGCGACGGGACAGGGCGGCGACGACGGGGCGACGGGATGGGGCGGCGACGACGATGGGGCGGGACGCGGCGACGGGGACGACGGGGGCGATGATGAGGGGCGGGGACGGCCGGGGCGGCGACGGCGTCGATCGGGGCAGGCGGCGCGTGTCGTCGATGGAGAGAAGAAACAGAGAGGGAAACTAATTTTTTTTCAAGTGTTGTATATATAGGATGGACCTTTAGTACCGGTTGGAGCCACCAACCGGTACTAAAAGTCTGTTTTGGCCAGGCCAAGCGGCGGGAAGCGCCCCCCTTTAGTACCGGATGGTGGCACCAACCGGTACTAAAGACCCCCTCTTTAGTACCGGTTGCAGCCACCACCCGGTACTAAAGGGGGTGCACTGGCGCAGTGCGGTGCGGCAAGTTTAGTCCCACCTCGCTAGTCGAGGGGCTACCGCACTGGTTTATAAGCCCCAGTGCGGTAGCTCTCTCGAGCTCCTGTTCTGTGCTGCCCCGTGGGCCTACTGGGCCTTTGTGGGCCTGCATCCTGGCCCAACAATAGGTTGTGTTTCTAGTCGTATGCATGCCGCTTTAGCCTAGTAGGCGGGCTTTTTTATTTTATTATTATTTTTGCTTTATTTATTTATGTTTTATTTATTTTTGAGTTGTTTTTTGCTATATTTAGAGTTTTTTTGTGAATATTTTTGCTTTAGGTACAAAAATTACAAACTTTCTGTTAGTGCTGGTAGTTTTCAAATTTGAATAGCTTAAATTTTGAATTATTTGAAATTTGTGTGAATCACTAGTTTGTGAATAACTTAACTTTGAAAAATATTTTTCAGTGATTCTTTTTTTTATGTTTAATATTAGTGTGTTTTATCATTATATTCAATTTGGTAATGCTTAGGTTATTTAAAAAATGAAATGCCTTTGTAACAGATGAGTTTTCGTCCGAAACCCTGATACTTTGAAAGAGATTGTCCATTTTGTACACGAAGTGCATCCAGTTTTTGCCGTAACCCTCTCTACTTTTTTGCACATGCTATGTGGGTGAAATTATGATACCATGCCAACTTTCAACCTTTTCTGAGTTCATTTGAAATGCTTTTCAATTTCAGGGTCATTTAGCTGAAAAAAATCAGTAAATGCATGAAAGAATTTGTTTGCACATAAAATTTCTTCGCGTTTCAAATGCCAAAACACATAACTACGCTAACTATTATAGAGATTCCCTCCTGGGTGTGAAACACGGAAGAAAGTGATGATAGTGAAGCCGATCACATCCCAGATCTTTGGGTGTGAAACTTTTTCTTGACATGTGTTACTTTGCGCTGTAGCCATGGAAAATCTTCATCATTTAACTGGATGCTCGGGTCAATATTTACTGTGAATGGAGCAATTTCATCAAACTTTTCATAATCTTCTGACATGTCTGTCTTGTCATCCATTCCCACGATGTTTCTTTTCCCTGAAAGAACTATGTGGCGCTTTGGCTCGTCGTATGATCCATTCGCTTCCTTATATTTTCTTTTTCTCGGCCTGGTAGACATGTCTTTTACATAAAAAACCCGCGCCACATCATTGGCTAGGACGAATGGTTCGTCTGCATACGCAAGATTGTTGAGATCCACTGTTTTCATTCCGTACCGCGGGTCTTCCGTTACCCCGCCTCGTGTCATATTGACCCATTTGCACCGAAACAAAGGGACCTTCAAACCACCTCCATAGTTAAGTTCCCATATGTCCTCTATGTAACCATAATATGTTTCCTTTCCCGTGTTGGTTGTTGCATCAAAGCAGACAACACTATTTTGGTTGGTGCTCTTCTTATCTTGGGCGATCGTGTAAAATATATTCCCATTTATCTGGTACCCTTTGAAAGTCAATATATTCAAAGATGGTAACTAGGAGAGCGAGTACATGTCATTTTGAATATCGCCATCATTCATGTCACGTTCCTGCAACCAACCGGCGAAAGTCCTCGTTTGTTCACGTGTAATCCAGTCGTTAGACTTCTCCGGGTGTTTGGAGTGTAGAAAGTTCTTGTGTTCCTCCATATACGGAGCCACAAAGGCGGAATTCTGTAGAACTGTGTAGTGTGCTTCAGTGAGAGAATGCCCGTCCATACATATTATTTGATGCCCTCCTAGTGTGCCTTTTCCATCCAGTCTGCCCTTATGCCGTGATTCAGGAACACCAATCGGCTTAAGGTCAGGAATAAAGTCAATACAAAACTCAATGACCTCCTCATTTTCATGGCCCTTTGAGATGCTTCTTTCTGGCCTAGCACGATTATGAACATATTTCTTCAAGACTCCCATGAACCTCTCAAAGGGGAACATATTGTGTAGAAATACATGACCCAAAACGTTAATCTCTTCGCAAAGGTGAACTAGGACGTGCGTCATGATGTTGAAGAAGGATGGTGGGAACACCAACTCGAAACTGACAAGACATTGCACCAAATCATTCTGTAACCTTGGTATGATTTCTGGATTGATTACCTTCTGAGAGATTGCATTGAGGAATGCACATAGCTTCACAATGGCTAATCAAACGTTTTCCGGTAGAAGCCCCCTCAATGCAACCGGAAGGAATTGCGTCATAATCACGTGGCAGTCATGAGACTTTAGGTTCTGGAACTTTTTCTCTGCCATATTTATTATTCCCTTTATATTTGACGAGAAGCCAGACGGTACCTTCATGCTGAGCAGGCATTCAAAGAAGATTTCCTTCTCTTCTTTGGTAAGAGCGTAGCTGGCCTGACCCCGATGTATGCCGTCTTTTCCGTGCATACGTTGCTGGTCCTCCCGTGCCTCTAGTGTATCCTTTGTCTTCCCATACACGCCCAAAAAGCCAAGCAGGGTCACGCAAAGATTCTTCGTCATGTGCATCACGTAGATTGCGGAGCGGACTTCTAGGTCTTTCCAATATGGCAGGTCCCAAAATATAGATTTCTTCTTCCACATGGGTGCGCGTCCGTCAGCGTCCTTCGAAACAGGTTGTCCGCCAGGACCCTTTCCAAAGATTACCTTCAAATCCTTGACCATATCATGTACATCAGCACCAGTACGGTGGCGAGGCTTCGTCCGGTGATCCACCTCACCTTTGAAATGCTTGCTTTTCTTTCTTACGGGATGCCTGCTCGGAAGAAATCGACGATGTCCCAGGTACACATTCTTCCTACAACTATCCAAATATATACTGTCGGTATCATCCAAACAGTGCGTGCATCCGCGGTATCCCCTGTTTGCCTATCCTGAAAGGTTATTGAGAGTAGGCCAATCATTGATGGTCACGAACAACAACGCCTTTAGGTCAAATTCTTCCTGTCCGTGCTCATCCCACGCACGTACACTTGTTCCATTCCACAGCTGTAATAGGTCTTCAACTAATGGCCTTAGGTACACATCAATGTCGTTGCCGGGTTGCTTAGGGCCTTGGATGAGCACTGGCATCATAATGAACTTCCGCTTCATGCACAACCAAGGAGGAAGGTTATACAAACATAGAGTCACAGGCCAGGTGCTATGGTTGCTGCTCTGCTCCCCAAAAGGATTAATGCCATCTGCGCTTAGACCAAACCATACGTTTCTTGGGTCACCTGCAAACTCCTCCCAGTACTTTCTCTCGATGTTTCTCCACTGCGAACCGTCAGTGGGTACTCTCAACTTTCCGTCTTTCTTACGGTCTTCTCCGTGCCACCGCATCGCCTTCGCATGCTCTTTGTTTTGGAACAAACCTTTCAACCGTGGTATTATAGGAGCATACCACATCACCTTGGCAGGAATCTTCTTCCTGGGGCGCTCGCCCTCGACATCATTATAACACAATGCACCGCATACTGGGCAAGCATTCAAATCCTCGTACTCACTGCGGTAGAGGATGCAGTCATTAGGGCATGCATGTATCTTTTGCACCTCTAACCTTAGAGGGCAGACAACCTTCTTTGCTTCATATGTACTCTCGGGAAATTCATTGTCCTTTAGAAGCATATTCTTTATCATTACCAGCAAATTTCCAAATCCCTTGTCAGATACACCATTCTCTGCCTTCCATTGCAGCAATTCCAGTGTGGTGCCCAACTTTTTTTTTTGTCAGCTTCGCAATTTGGGTACAACAATTTCTTGTGATCCTCTAACATGCGCTGCAACTTCTTCTTCTCCAAATCACTTGCGCAGTTTCTCTTTGCATCGGCAATGGCCCGACCTAGATCATCAGCGGGCTCATCTGATGCCTCTTCTTCAGCTTCTTCCCGCATTGCTGGCTCAACTTCTTCCCCCATTGTTGTATCATCGTATTCAGGGAACCCATGGCCAGGATAGCCGTCGTCGTCCTCTTCTTCTTCATTGTCTTCCATCATAACCCCTATTTCTCCGTGCTTGGTCCAAACATTATAGTGGGGCATGAAACCGGACTCAAATAGGTGGACGTGAATGGTTCTTGACGTAGAGTAATTGTGACCATTCTTACAGCCAACACATGGACAAGGCATAAAACCATCGGCTCGCTTGTTTGCCTCAGCGGCAAGCAGAAAAGTATGCACTCCATTAATGAACTCGGGAGAGAATCGGTCATCATACATCCATTGTCGGCTCATCTTCATTACACAACACCGAATAGACCAAATTAATACAAGTTCATACATAAAGTTCATACATAAAGTTCATATACAACACTTAATTAAATGCAACATACAAATAACTCTCTAGCTAAAGAATTTAAATGCAACAACAAATGCGATCAAGATCACAACTAAGGTAACAATTGATCCAACAACATAATGATACCAAGCCACACTATCAATGGCATATTTTCTAATCTTTCTAATCTTCAACCTCATTTTCTCCATCTTGATCTTGTGATCATCGACGACATCGGCAACATGCAACTCCAATTCCATCTTATCCCCCTCAATTCTTTTCAATTTTTCTTTCAAATACTCGTTTTCTCTTTCAACTAAATTTAACCTCTCGACAATAGGGTCGGTTGTAATTTCCGGTTCACATACCTCCTAGATAAAAATATCTATGTCAACTTGATGGGCATAATTTGTCATAAACATGAAATGCAACAACTAGTTTTAAAAGAGAATATACCACATCCGAATCATAACAAGGACGAGGGCCGACGGGGACGGATATCAAAACCATGGCACTATGTATAACAAACAACGTACGGGTAAGATAATTATACGAGTAACTATATATCCAAATCACACAAACATCAATTTGGCAATGTAAAACATTCATGAACAAGAGCCTCACCACAAGGTGGTGCCGGCGACGGGACGGTGCAGGCGGTCGACAGTGGTTACGACGAAGATTTAGAAGGCACTAAGTAAACCACACCTACATATGCAAACTAAGTGTTATTTTTGACCTCAAATTGCATATAAATCAAATACTAGCACATATAATTCCTCTCAAATTACTAAACTCACAAATTAATCACTATACAAAGCATTGCAACAGCTAATCTAGCAATGAGATATGAAAGGACAAAGTTGCTAACCTTTGTGATCATTTGAATGGATGGGGGCCTTCAAATCTTGACAAATTTTGGGCAAAATTTACGATGAGCTCGAGGAAGAGAGGGGAGGAACAAAGGAAGTGAGGGGAAAGGGGAAGAACAGAGCGAGCTCGGGTGGACGAAGGGTTTATGTACGACGACCTTTAGTACCGGTTCGTGCCACGAACCGGTACTAAAGGTGCTAGAGGGGCCCCAGACTGACAACATCCTGCCACCACTCTCTTTAGTACCGGTTCGTGGCACGAACCGGTGCTAAAAGTTTGCCACGAACCAGTACTAATGAGAGCGGCCGGCTAGCCATTGGAACCGACACTAATGGACACATTAGTGCCGGCTCAAAATCAAACCGGCACTAATGTGTCAGATTTGCCCCTTTTTCTACTAGTGTAATCTTGAAAATTTATTTAAGCCCCATGATGAATGTGAGATGGATAATAATGTTGGCAACAATATTGAAAGTGGGTTTGGAAGAGTGTCAACTTTAGATCCCACATATTTGGAGATTGATCAATCTTATGATTTTTTATGAAAGTGAGTTAGGAGAGGTCATGACTTTATTTGATGATAATCCCACTATTATGGAAGAGTGTCAACTTTGCATGCATGTGGATCATGTAGAGAATATTTTATGTGATAGCTATATTGTTGAGTTCGAATATGATCCTACATGCAATTATTTTGAGAGAGGAAAATATGATTGTAGAAATTTTCATGTTACTAAATCACCTCTAGTTATGAGATTGCCAATGTTTTATTTTTCTTCCTTGCATATGCTAGTTTTTGCTTGTCTTGATAATTTGTTTTCTTATAAAATGCCCATACATAAGAAGTCTGTTAGACTTAGATGTGTTTGTTGCATGTTTTATGATTCTCTCTTTTTTGCTTCAATTCTTGTCTTTCATGTGAGCATCATTGAAATTTCAATGCAAAGCTAAAAGGCTTTAAAGAAAAGCCCTTCTTGGGAGATAACCCAATAATTTTATTTCCTGTTTTTCAATAAATATATCATCTAGCCTCTGGTTAGATGTGTTTTCATGTATTAATTTAGTGTTTGTGCCAAGTAAGACCTTTGGGATAGTTTGGAACATTGTTGATTTGATTTTGCTGAAAAACAGAAACTTTTGCGCCCAGTGTAGAAAATCCTAAAAATCACCATAGCATGATAAATTTCTAATTCTTTTACACAAGATTGATATAAAAATTGCCCACGTTGTCCTAATTTTTCAGAATTTTTGGAGTTACAGAAGTATGCAAAGTTTCCTGATTACTACAGACTGTTCTGTTTTGGACATATTCTGTTTTCATTGTGTTATTTGCTTATTTTGATGAATCTATTTGTAGTATTGGGGGGTATGAACCATGGAAAAGTTGGAATACAGTAGATATAACACCAATATAAAATTAGAATGAGTTCACAACAGTACCTAAAGGTGGTGATTTGCTTGATTATACTAATTAATGGACCTCATGAGTTTTCTGTTGAGTTTTGTGTTGTGAAGTTTTCAAGTTTTGGGTAAAGATATGATGGACTACGGAATAAGGAGTAGAAATAGCCTAAGCTTGGGGATGCCCAAGGCACCCCAAGGTAATACTCGAGGACAACCAAGCATCTAAGTGATACGTCCATTTTATATCATGCTTTTATATCGACATTTATTGCATTATGGGTTGTTATTACGCATTATAGCACAATACTTATGCCATTTCTATCTTATTTTACAAAGTTTAGATGAAGAGGGAGAATGCCGGCAGCTGGAATTCTGGACTGGAAAAGGAGCAAATATTAGAGACCTATTCCACATAACTCCAAAAGTCATGAAACTTCACGAAAAGTCATTTTAGAATAAATAGAAAATATTGGGCGAAGAAAGCACCAAAGGGGGCCACCAGTCATCCACAAGGGTGGGGGGCACGCCCCCTTCCTTGTGGCCCCCCTGTCAGGCCTCCGGTGCCCATCTTCTGCTATATGGTGTGTTTTGACCTAGAAAAAAAATCAGAAGGAAGATTTCAGGATGAAGCACCACCGTCTAGAGGCGGAACCTGGGCAGAACTAATCTAGGGCTCCGGTGGAGCTGTTCTACTGGGGAAACTTGTCTCGGGGAGGGAAAAAAATTGAAACCATCGTCATCACTAACGATCCTATCATCGAGAGGGGGTCAATCTCCATCAACATCTTCACCAGCACCATCTCCTCTCCAAACCCTAGTTCATCTCTTGTATCCGATCTCTATCTCAAAACCTTAGATTGGTACCCATGGGTTGCTAGTAGTGTTGATTACTCCTTGTAGTTGATGCTAGTTGGTTTATTCAGTGGAAGATCATATGTTCAGATCCTTAATGATAATTAATACTCCTCTGATTATGAACATGAACATGCTTTGTGAGTAGTTACGTTTGTTCCTAAGGACATGGGAGAAGTCTTGTTACAAGTAATCATGTGAATTTGGTATTCGTTCGATATTTTGATGAGATGTATGTTGTCTTTGCTCTAGTGGTCTTATGTGAACATCGACCACATGACACTTCACCATGATTTGGGCCTAGGGGAAGGCATTGGGAAGTAATAAGTAGATGATGGGCTTCTAGAGGTATACAAGCTTAAACCCTAGTTTATGTGTTGCTTCATAAGGGGCTGATTTGGATCCATATGTTTCATGCTATGGTTAGATTTATCTTAATTCTTCTTTCGTAGTTGCGGATGCTTGCGAGAGGGGTTAATCATAAGTGGGAGGCTTGTCCAAGGAAGTACAACACCCAAGCACCGGTCCACGAACATATCAAATTATCGAAGTAACGAACGTGAATCATATGAGCATGATGAAAACTAGCTTGACAGTAATTCCCATGTGTCCTCGGGAGTGCTTTGCTTTATATAAGAGTTCGTCCAGGCTTGTCTTTTGCTACAAAAAGGATTGGGCCACCTTGCTGCACCTTAATTACTTTTGTTACTTGTTACCTGTTATGAATTATCTTATCACAAAAGTATCTGTTAGCGATAATTTCAGTGCTTGCACATAATACCTTGCTGAAAACCGCCTGTCATTTCCTTCTGCTCCTCGTTGGGTTCGACACTCTTACTTATTAAAAGGACTATGATAGATCCCCTATACTTGTGGGTTATCAAGCTCTTTTCTGGCGCCATTGCCGGGGAGTGAAGCGCATTTGGTGAGTGGAATTTGGTAAGGAAACATTTATATAGTGTGCTGAAATTTACTGTCACTTGTTACTATGGAAAATAATCCTTTGAGGGGCTTTTTCGGGGTATCTTTGATACCTCTCAATCGTATCTATATTTTTTGATATTCTCATGCCAATATTATTCAACTTTTACATACTTTTGACAACTTTTTATATGATTTATTTGGACTAACTTATCTAGTGCCCAGTGCCAGTTCCTGTTTGTTGCATGTTTTTGTATCACAGAAAATCAATATCAAACGAAGTCCAAATGCAATAAAAACTATGGAGAATTATTTTGGAATAACTGTGAATTTTAGGAGGTGGAATCAACGTAAACGGAGGACCGAGGCCACCACAACTCACCAGGGCATGCCACCAGGCCCAGACACGCCCTGGTGTATCCTGCCCTCCTCGAACGTCGGTTGGAGCTATACTTCGGGTGCAAGGAAGCTTATATCTAAAAAAAAACGTGTAAAAATCTCAGCGCGATCGGAGTTACGGATCTACGGGAATTTAAGAAACAGTGAAGGGCCAGATCTTGGGAGCACGAAACAGAAGAGAACAGAGAGGGAGATCCATTCTTGGAGGGGCTCCCACCCCTCTGCCGCGATGGAGGCCATCGACCAGAGGGGGAACTCTCTTCCCATCCAGGGGGGAGGCCAAGGAAGAGGAAGAAGGAGGAGGACTCTCTCCCCCTCTCTCCCTGTGCCGCCGGAGTGCCGCCAGGGCTAGGATCATGACGACGATCTTCATCAACAATCTTGCTACCGTCAACACCAACTCTCTCCCCCTCCATGCAGCGGTGTAACACCCCTTCTCCCCGCTGTAATCTCTACTTAAACATGGTGCTCAACTCCATATATTATTTCCCAATGATCCATGGTTATCCTATGATGTTTGACTAGATCCGTTTTGTCCTGTGGGTTAATCATGATCTTGGTTGGTATGATTGTATATTTTATTTAGGGTGTTGTCCTACGATGCCCTCTGTCTCGCGCAAACGTGAGGGGCCCCCACTATAGGGTGTTTCAATATGTTCATGGTTTGCTTATTGTCAGTGTTGTGGGGGATGACAACAGCCTAAACGCGGATAAGTGGGTCATGGCGTATGGGAGTAAAGAGGACTTGATACTTAATGCTATGGTTGGGTTTCACGACCTTAATGATCTTTAGTAGTTGCGGATGCTTGCTAGAGTTCCAATCAGAAGTGCATATGATCCGAGTAGAGAAAGTATGTTAGCTCATGCCTCTCCCTCATATAAAATGACAAGAATGATTACCGATACTTGTTATCAATTGCCTAGGGACAAATGACTTTCTTGTTGACAAAAGCTATCCACTTTTATTACCTTGCATTTTATTTGTAGTTTTATTCTTGCAAAGTACTCGTAGTTTTATTCTCGCAAAATAGTTTCATACTTGTTCTAGGTAGAGCAAACGTCAAGTGTGCGTAGAGTTGTATTGGTGGTCGATAGAACTTGAGGGAATATTTGTTCTGCCTTCAGCTCCTCGTTGGGTTCGACACTCTTATTTATCAAAGAAGGCTACAAACGATCCCCTATACTTGTGGGTTATCAAGACCTTTTTCTAGCACCGTTGCCAGGGAGCAATAGCGTGGGGTGAATATTCTCGTGTGTGCTTGTTTGCTTTATCACTAAGTAGTTTTTATTTCCCGTTCTAAGTTGCTCTCTATCTTTAGTTATGGATATGGAACACGAAACACCAAAAAAATTAGTTGTACTTGCTACTCATGGAGATGGGGAACCTCCTAAAACCCTTGATGCTCATTATGTGAAAAATATTATGCACTACTTTGATAATCCTGAGAAAACCCCATTCAACTATATAATGGGAGTAACATTGTATCAACGTGAATACTTTAGGGATTATCGCTTGACTCATAAAGGGATATTGTTATGGGATCAAATTCATATGTTGCATTGGTATGCTCGGGAGCTATGCTTGAGATATGATTATACTTGTTGCTCTAGGACAAACGCTCCACATCTCCCCTTTTCATGTGAATTTAATGATAATGAAACTTTGGCTTCTTATGCTAATGGTATATATGATTACTATGATGTGGAACGAATAGAAGAATTTGTTGCTTTTAAGGGTGCTTATGAAATTGAATCTTTGTTTGAAAAGTTTGAAGATTTTGATGATTCAGTTTATAGACCTGAAATTTTTGCTATCCTTAAATATTGCTATGATAATTAAATTCAATTCCGATATTGGTGCATTTATTGAGAAAGTCTCCGCTGTCCAAGAAGAGGCTAATATTTTGCAGGAGTCTATGGAAGAAGGAATTGATGAAAAATTGAGCTCATTGGATGAAAAAGATGATGAGGAGAGCGAAGAACAAAAGGAGGAAGAGCGGATTAGCTACCCGTGCCCACCTTCTAATGAGAGTTACTCTTCAACTCATACATTGTTTAATTTCCCTTCGTTCTTACCGAAGGATGAATGCTATGATAATTGCTATGATCCCGTTGATTCTTTTGAAATATCCCTTTTTGATGTACTTGATGCTTGATATGCTTGTGGCCATGATGCCAATATGAATTATGCTTATGGAGATGAACTTGCTATAGTTCCTTATGTTAATAATGAAATTGTTGCTATTGCACCCAAACATGATAGTCCTATTATCTTTTTGAATCCTCCCAACTACACTATATCGGAGAAGTTTGTTCTTATTAAGTATTATATTGATGGGTTGCTTTTTACCGTTGCACATGATGATTTTGATGAATATATTATGCATGTGCTTGCTGCTCCTACTTGCAATTATTATGAGAGAGGAACTACATCTCCGCCTCTCTATGTTTCCAACATGATAAAATTGCAAGAAATTGCTTATGCTATGTATTGGCCATTACTTGATGTGCATGAATTGTTCTTGTATGACATGCCGATGCATAGGAAGAGAGTTAGACTTTGTCATTGCATGATATATGTTGCTTTGTGCTCACTACTAAATGACAAATCATTGTTAATTAAAATTGGCTTTGATATACCTTGGGATCCGGGTGGATCCATTACTTGAGCACTTCATGCCTAGCTTAATGGCTTTAAAGAAAGCGCTGCCAGGGAGACAACCCGGAAGTTATAGAGAGTCATTTATTTCTGTTGGGTGCTTTTATAAATTTAAAAAAAATATAGAGGGAAACTTAAAACTTCACAAAAAGAAAAGTGAAAGTGAGAAGGACGAGCACCGTGGAAGCGGGAGCATGCCTTGAACTTTGTTCATGCCCATGGAAACTTTGTGAATCTTGAATTACAGAAAAATTTCAAAAAAAATAATTATCCCCTTGTACAATTCCATTGTATTATAAAAATAATGTGCAATATTTTCCTTTAGGATGATTAGATTGCTTGTTGGTTTGAGTGGTGCAGAAACAGAAACTTTGGCTGTAGCGCGTGAATTTTCATTTTTTACTGGAATGTCAAACGTTTCTAAAACTTTTGCATAGTATTTCTATACAAATTGTTTATGTTTTCCTAATTTGGTAGAATGTTTGGAGTAGCAGAAGTATGGTAGATGTTCAGATTACTACAGCCTTTCCTGTTTAAGACAGGTTCTGTTTTTGATGCATTGTTTTGCTTGTTTTGATGAAACTATCGATTTTTATCAGTGGTATGAGCCATAGAAAAGTTATATTACAGTAGCTACAATGCAAAAACAAAATATGAAATTGTTTGAAACAATACTTAGAGTAGTGATTTGCTTTATTATACTAATGGATCTTGCCGAGTTTTCTATTGAGTTTTGTGTGGATGAAGTGATCAAAGATCAAGGAGGTCTCGATATGAGGAGAAGGAGGAGAGGCAAGAGCTCAAGCTTGGGGATGCCCAAGGCACCCCAAGTAAATATTCAAGGAGACTCAAGCGTCTAAGCTTGGGGATGCCCCAGAAGGCATCCCATCTTTCTTCAACAAGTATCGATATGTTTTCGTCTTCGTTTCGTTCATGTGATATGTGCAAATCTTGGAGCATATTTTGCATTTAGTTTATATTTTTAATGCACCATGCTGGTATGATATAGTCCATGGTTGATTTATAGAATGCTTCATGTGCTTCACTTATATCATTTGAAGTTTGGATTGCCTGTTTCTCTTCACATAGAAAACCGATGTTTGTAGAATGCTCTTTTACTTCACTTATATTTGTTAGAGCATGTTCTTTTGTAGAAAAAATTGAACTCTCATGCTTCACTTATATCTATTTAGAGAGTCAACAGGAATTGGTCAATTGCATGGTTAGTCATGAAATCCTACATAAAACTTATGGATCACTGAATATGATATGTTTGGTTCCTTGCAATAGTTTTGCGATATAGAGATGATAATGTGTGGGAAGTACTAGTAAACGGTTGTGGTTAGTTAGAATATTGGTGTTAAGGTTTGTGATTCCCGAAGCATGCACGTATAGTCTCTCGTTATGCTATGAAAGTTGGAGCATGATTTATTATTGATTGTCTTCCTTATGAGTGGCAGACGGGGATGAGCGATGGTCTTTTCCTACCAATCTATCCCCTAGGGGCATGCATAGTATTACTTTGCTTAGAGGGCTAATAATCTTTTGTATATGAGTTCTTTATGACTAATGTGAGTCCATGGATTATACACACTCTTACCTTTCCGCAATTTGCTAGCCTCTACGGTACCGTGCATTGCCCTTTCTCACCTTGAGACGTGGTGCAAACTTCGCAGGTGCATCCAAACCCCGTGATATGATACGCTCTATCACACATAAGCCTTATTATATCCTCCTCAAAACAGCCACCATACCTACCTATTATGGCCTTTCCATAACCATTCCGAGATATATTGCCATGCAACTTCCACCGCTTCCGTTTGATGACTTGAGCATTCATTGTCATATTGCTTTGCATGATCATATAGCTGACATAGTAGTTGTGGCTCAGCCACCGTTCATCATTTTTCATACATGTTATTCTAGATCATTGCACATCCTGGTACATTGCTAGAGGCATTCATATAGAGCCATACTTTGTCATAGGTATCGAGTTGTAATTTTGAGTTATAAGTAAATAGAAGTGTGATGAGCATCATTATTCATTTTTAGAGCAGCACCCCAGTGAGGAAAGGATGATGGAGACTATGATTCCCCCACAAGTCGGGATGATACTCCGGAGAATGATAAAAAAAAGAAAAAGAAAAAAGGAAAAAGAAGAAAAAAAAGAAAAAGAAAGAAGAAGAAAAAATAATAAAAAATAAACAAAGAGAGAAGGGGCATTGTTAGTATCCTTTACCACACTTGTGCTTCAAAGTAGCACCATGTTTTTCATACGGAGAGTCTCCTATGTTGTCACTTTCATATACTAGTGGAAATTTTTCATTATAGGATTAGATGCACACCCACTTAGTTTTCATATGGAGCTTTCATGCACTTATAGCTCTTAGTGCACTCGTTGCATGGCAATCCCTACTCCTCACGTTGATATCAATTGATGGGCATCTCCATAGCCCATTGGTTAGCCGCGTCAATGTGAGACTTTCTTACCTTTTTGTCTTCTCTATATTTACCCCTATCATCATACTCTGTTCCACCCGTAGTGCTATATCAGTGGCTTGCGCTCATGTATTGCATGAGGGTTGAAAATGCTGAAGCGCGTTAACAAGTATGAACCAATTGCTTGGCTAACACCGGGGTAGTACATGATTTATACTTTGTGTTAGGAAGACATAGCATGACAAGATTATATGCTATTGTAGGGATAGCTTTCTTTAGCATTGATATTTTGAGAGACATGATTGTTTATTGGGATGCCTGAGTATTGATGTCTTTATGTCAAATTATAGACTATTGCTTTGAATCACTTATGTCTTAATATTCATGCCATGACTAGATATATGATCAAGTTTATGCTAGGTAGCATTCCACATAAAAAATTATCTTTTTCATCATTTACCTACTCGAGGACGAGTAGGAATTAAGCTTGGGGATGCTGATACGTCTCTGTCGTATCTATAATTTTTGATTGTTTCATGCCAATATTATTCAACTTTTACATACTTTTGGAAACTTTTTATATGATTTATTTGGACTAACTTACTTATCCAGTGCCTAGTGCTAGTTCCTGTTTCTTGCATGTTTTTGTATCGTAGAAAATCCATATCAAACAAAGTCCAAATGCAATTAAAACTAAGGAGAATTATTTTGGAATATTTGTGAATTTTAGGAGGTGGAATCAACATAAACGGAGGCCCGAGGCCACCACAACCCACCAGGGCGCGCCACTAGGCCCAGGCACGCCCTGGTGTATCATGCCCTCCTCGAATGTCGGTTGGAGCTATACTTCAGGTGAAAGGAAGCTTATATCCGGAAAAAATGGTGTAAAAATCTCGCGCATTCAGAGTTACGGATCTCCGGGAATTTAAGAAACCGTGAAGGGCTAGATCTCGGGAGCGCGAAATAGAAGAGAACGGAGAGGGAGATCCAATCTCGGAGGGGCTCCCGCCCCTCCGCCGCCATGGAGGCCATCGACCAGAGGTGGAACTCTCCTCCCATCTAGGGGGCAGGCCAAGGAATAAGAAGAAGAAGGAGGGGGGGCTCTCTCCCCCTCTCTCTACCGGTGGCGCCGGAGTGCCGCCAGGGCTAGGATCGTGACGACGATCTTCATCAACAATCTTGCTACCATCAACACCAACTATCTCCCCCTCTATGCAGCGGTGTAACACCCCTTCTCCCTGCTGTAATCTCTACTTAAACATGGTGCTCAACTCCATATATTATTTCCCAATGATCTATGGTTATCCTATGATGTTTGAGTAGATCCATTTTGTCCTGTGGGTTAATTGTGATCTTGGTTGGTATGATTGTATACTTTATTTATGGTGCTGTCCTAAGGTGCCCTCCATATCGCGCAAATGTGAGGGCCCTCCGCTATAGGGTGTTGCAATATGTTCATGGTTTGCTTATTGTCAGTGTTGCGGGGGATGACAACAACCTAAACGCGGATAAGTGGGAGTATGGGAGTAAAGAGGACTTGATACTTAATGCTATGGTTGGGTTTCACGACCTTAATGATCTTTAGTAGTTGCGGATGCTTGCTAGAGTTCCAATCATAAGTGCATATGATCCAAGTAGAGAAAGTATGTTAGCTCATGCCTCTCACTCATATAAAATTACAAGAATAATTACCGAAACTTGTTATATCAATTGCCTAGGGACAAATGACTTTCTTGTTGACAAAAGCTACCCACTTTTATTACTTTGCAATTTATTCGTAGTTTTATTCTCACAAAGTACTCGTAGTTTTATTCTTGCAAAATAGTTTCATACTTTTTCTAGGTAAAGCAAACATCAAGTGTGCGTAGATTTGTATCGGTGGTCGATAGAACTTGAGGGAATATTTGTTCTACCTTTAGCTCCTCGTTGGGTTCAGCACTCTTATTTATCGAAGAATGCTACAAATGATCCCCTATACTTGTGGGTTATCAATCTTCAGCTCGGCCAGAAAAGCAAATAGTTGCTCCTCAACCTACTACACCTACTGAATATATTTACTATGAAATTCCTTTTGGGTATGATAGAGAAATTGCTAGTTAATCGTTATGCAGGAGATGGAACATTACATCCTTATATGCACCTAATCTATGTGGATGAAGTTTGTGGATTATTTAAGCTTGCAGGTCTGCCCGAGGATGTTGTCAAGAAGAAGGTCTTACCTTTATCTTTGAAGGAAAAGGCATTGACATGGTATAGGCTATGTGATGATATTGGATCATGGAGCTACAACCGATTGAAATTGGAATTTCATCAGAAGTTTTATCCTATGCATCTGGTTCATCATGATCAGAATTATATATATAAATTTCTGGCCTCGTGAAGGATAAAGTATCACTCAAGCTTGGGGGATGCTTTAGTCAATGTTATGTTCATGCCCCAATCATGAGCTTTCAAGAGAAATTATTATTCAAAATTTTTATGCGCGGCGTTCTCATAATGATCGATCCATGCTCGATACTTCTTATACTGGTTCTTTTATGAAGAAGACTATTGAATTCAAATGGGATTTATTGGAAAGAATTATATGCAGTTCTGAAGATTGGGAACTCGAAGAAGGTAAGGAGTCAGGTATAAACCTTAAGTTTGATTGTGTTAAATCTTTTATGGATACTGACGCTTTTCATGATTTTAGCACTAAATATGGACTTGACTGTGAGATAGGAGCTTCTTTCTATGAATCTTTTGCTACTCATGTTGATCTCCCTAAGGATAAGTGGTTTAAATATCATCCTCCCATTGAAGTTAAAGTAGTAGAACCTATTAAAGTTGAATAATAAACTATTACTTATAATGTTGATCCTATTGTTCCTACTGCTTATATTGAGAAACCACCTTTTCCTGTTAGGATAAAGGAACATGCTAAAGCTTCAACTGTGGTTCGTAAGAGTTATACTAGAACACCTACACCCCCTGAACAAATTAAAGTTGAACATAGTATTGCTATGGTTAAAGATCTCTTGATCGATAATATTGATGGGCATGTTATTTACTTCTATGATGAAGCTGCTAGGATTGCTAAACCCGATATTAAAGATAAACGTAGAACTGTTGTTGGCATGCCTGTTGTTTCTGTTAAAATAGGAGATCATTGTTATCATGGTGAAAGGATCGAGAAGAGGTGTCTAGAGGGGGGGGGGTGATTAGACACTATGTACCAAAAGTTGTAGTTTTCAATTTCCTTAAGTTGAAGTGGAGTTGGCACAAGTTTAACAATCACAATACATATCAAGTAAGCATGCAAAGAGTATATGGGCAGCGGAATGTAGAGCATGCAACTTGCAAAAATGTAAAGGGATGGGATTGGTGTGTGCAAACGCAATTTGTAGACACGGAGATTTTTGATCTGTGGTTCCGATAGGTGGTGCTATCGTACATCCACGTTGATGGAGACTTCAACCCACGAAGGGTAACGGCTGCGCGAGTCCACGGAGGGCTCCATCCACGAAGGGTCTACGAAGAAGCAACCTTGTCTATCCCACCATGGCCGTTTCCCACGAAGGACTTGCCTCACTAGGGGTAGATCTTCACGAAGTAGGCGATCTCCTTGCCCGTACAAACTCCCTAGTTCAACTCCACAATCTTGTTGGAGGCTCCCAAGTGACACCTAGCCAATCTAGGAGACACCACTCTCCAAGAAGTAACAAATGGTGTGTTGATGATGAACTCCTTGCTCTTGTGCTTCAAATGATAGTCTCCCCAATACTCAATTCTCTCTCACTAGATTTGGATTTGGTGGAAAGAAGATTTGAGTGGAAAGCAACTTGGGGAAGGCTAGAGATCAAGATTCATATGGTAGGATTGGAATATCTTGACCTCAACACAAGTGTAGGTGGGTCTCTCTCAGAAAATGTAAGTTGGAAGTGTAGGCATTCTGATGGCTTTCTCCACAAATGGAGAGTGGGTGGAGGGGTATATATAGCCTCCACACAAAATCTAACCGTTACACACAACTTACCAATCTTGGTGGGACCGAATTGAGAAACTCGGTCGGACCGATTTAGCAAATGATGTGACCGTTAGGATTTTCGGTGGGACCGACATGCAATTCGGTAGGACCGATATGGTTAGGGTTAGGGCATAACGTAATCTTGGTGAGACCGATTACACAAACTCAATGAGACTGATTTTGGTAATAAGCTAACCAAAGAGTTGGTCAGGCAAACTTGGTGGGACCGATTCGCTCATCTCGGTAAGACCGAAATGTTACAAAAAGGAAACAGAGAGTTTGCATTGTAATCTCGGTAGGACCGATTACACAAACTCGGTGGGACCGATTTTGGTAATGGATACATACAGAGAGATTACAATCCCATCTCAGTGAGACCGAGATCCCTATCGGTGAGACCGATTTTCCTAGGGTTTGTGGCAGTGGCTATGACATCTAAACTTGGTGGCGCCAGATAGAAAGAATCGGTGGGGCCGAGTTTGACTTTTGGTTTAGGTCATAGGTGGATGTGAGAAAGTAATTGAGGGCTTTGGAGCATATCACTAAGCATTTTGAGCAAGAACCTCATTAGGCAACACCTCATCCCTCCTTGATAGTATTGGCTTTTCCTATAGACTCAATGCGATCTTGGATCACTATAATAGAAAATGTAGAGTCTTGAGCTTTGAGCGTGAGCCAATCCTTTTGTCTTTAGCATTTTGAGGGATCCACTTCCTCTAGTCCATGCCACTCCATTGTTGAACTTATCTGAAACATACTAGGTAAAGGTATTAGTCCAACAAGAGATATGTTGACATTAATTACCAAAATCACCCAGGGAGTACATGTGCTTTCAATCTCCCCTTTTTGGTAATTGATGACAACATACATCAAAGCTTTAGATAAAGATACAGAGAGTAACAAGTAAAGCTTTGGAAAGACATGTAACTTGCATAGGCTCCCCCTACATGTATGCAATCATGTAAATATGGAATATAGGAGCATGTGAACGCATAAGCATGGTAGAGAAGGCAATGTGTTACATGTATCTTGGTTATATGCATCAGAGCAAAAGATGTGAATATGGGAAATGTACCTTCATGCTCATGAGTCCTTCTTGCAAACAGTATGTACATCAACAAGAGATCCTCATACACATGATTGTGATGCATATACTTACCTTGTGGTCTTGAGTTGACTTAGGATGAAATGAACTTGTGAAAACAAGGTTAGATAACACAGATGCACTTACTAGCTAGAGCAAACAAAAGAAACCACACGAATACCAAGACTGGGATGACTTGTAGAGAGTGAGTACTGAGTACTCCATTTGATATAGACATGTCCCCAAATGTAAAGATGTGCAATGAATTCAAGGATTTTCTTCCTTTAGATGTCTTGCTCCCCCTGAATCTAACATGGGATACTGGGAGAAGATAGGGAATCAGAAAATCAGAGCTCAAGGAAAAGAAATAGAGCAAATGCAGACAAATAAATATGAACATGTCTTTTCCCCTCTTAAAGACATGTGACTTCTCTCCTCTTGAATCACCAGGCATCTGGGGTCCTTGAAGATTACTCTCTCTCCTTGAGTATTCTCTCCCCCTATAGATATGATAAAGTTTTGACGTGATCTCTCTCTCCCCCTTTGACATCAATTTCCAAGAAGGGTCCTTCTGGAATTTTGTTACAGGAGGGTTTGGTCCTTGAGACCTGAGGGAGTCCTGGATTAGGGGGTGTTCGGATGGCCGGACTGTGACCTTTGGCCAGACTCCCGGACTATGAAGATACAAGATTGAAGACGTCGTCCCGTGTCCGGATATGACTTTCCTTGGCGTGGAAGGCAAGCTTGGCGATACGATATGTAGATCTACTCCCATTGTAACCGACTCTGTGTAACCCTAGCCCTCTCCAGTGTCTATATAAACCGGAGAGTTTTAGTCCATAGGACGAACAACAATCATACCATAGGCTAGCTTCTAGGGTTTAGCCTCTCTGATCTCATGGTAGATCAACTCTTGTACTACCCATACATCAATATTAATCAAGCAGGAGTATGGTTTTACCTCCATCGAGAGGGCCCGAACCTGGGTAAAAACATCGTGTCCCTTGTCTCCTGTTACCATCCTCCTAGACGCACAGTTCGGGACCCCCTACCAGAGATCCGCCGGTTTTGACACCGACATTGGTGCTTTCATTAAGAGTTCCTCTGTGTCGTCACATTTAGGCCCAATGGCTCCTTCAATCATCAACCACGACGTGGTCCAGGGTGAGACTTTTCTCCCCGGACAGATCTTCGTATTCGGCGGCTTTGCACTGCGGGCCAGTTTGCTTGGCCATCTGGAGCAGATCGAAAGCTACGCCCCTGGCCATCAGGTCAGATTTGGAAGTTTAAACTACACGGCTGACATCCGCGGAGACTTGATCTTCGACGGATTCGAGCCACAGCCAAGCGCGCCGTGCTGTCTCGATGGGCATGATCTAGCTCTGCCGCCGGACAGTGCCCAGAGCGCCGCTCAGGTGTCTGCTCTGAACCTCAGCTCGGAGCTAACTGCGCCGGTCGAGGATGGGTGGACGCCGCCTCGGGGGCTGCAATCTCTACGGCAATCGAGCCGAACACCAATCTTGTCCCTCGCGGAGCTCGTGACTCCAAGGTGTAGGACTCCTTTCCGGACTCCGAATCTCCCGCACCCCTTCCGATCAAACCCAATTGGGCTCCGATCATGGAGTTCACCGCCGCGGACATCTTTCAGCACTCGCCCTTTGGCGACATCCTGAATTCACCAAAGTCTCTCACTTTGTCAGGAGAGCCCTGGCCGGACTATGGTCAGCAAGGTTGGGATGCGGACGACGAAGAAATTCGAAACCCACCCACCACCCACTTCGTAGCCACTGTCAATGGTTTAACCGACATGCTCGACTTCGACTCCGAAGACATCGACGGTATGGACGCCGATGAAGGAGACGGCCAAGAACCAGCGCCTATAGGGCACTGGAAAGCCACCTCGTCATATGACAGATACATGGTGGATACCCCAAAAGAAGGGAATGGCGATGAAAAAACGAAGGATAACCCCTCCAAGAAACAACCTAAGCGCCGGCATCAGCGGCGCCACTCTAAATCCCGCCAAAGCAAAAACGGCGAGTCCGACACTGGAGATAACAACACCCCGGACAGTGTCGAAGACAACCCGCTCTAGCAGGATTCAGCGCAGGAGGACGGAGAAGCCAACCCTCATGACAGAGCAGCAGACAGAGAGGACGAGGACGACAATTATATGCCTCCCTCCGAAGACGAGGCAAGCCTCGACGACGATGAATTTGTCATGCCTGAGGATCCCGTCGAACAAGAGCGTTTCAAATGCAGGCTTATGGCCACAACAAGCAGCCTCAAAAGAAAACAGCAGCAGCTTAGAGCTGACCAAGATTTGCTAGCCGACAGATGGACTGAAGTCCTGGCGGCCGAAGAGTACAAACTCAAACGGCCCTCCAAGAGCTACCCAAAGCGCAGGCTGCACCCCAACTAGAGGAGGAAGCAACTAAACATACATCACCAGCGAATGATGCGGCCAATCGGCCACCCCATGGCCGCGACAGAGAGGCCTCTCGGCCCTCAACTCAAGCCGCACCCAGGCGCCGCTCAAAAAGTACCAAGGCACAGGGAAACACGCCAGACCTGCGAGACATATTGGAGGACAAGGCAAGGCAAACAAGATCGATCTACGGATCGCGTGGGCGCCCCATGACACGTGATGATAACCTTCACGCCGGATATGGCAAATACAGCCAGGCCGAACAGGGCAGGTAAGGCTCATATGAGCTACGTCGTGATATAGCCCAGTACAGAGGCGCCGCACACCGACTATGCTTCACAGATGAAGTAATGGATCATCAAATCCCCGAAGGGTTTAAACCCGTAAACATCGAATCATACAATGACACAATAGATCATGCGGTATGGATCAAGGATTATCTCCTTCATATCCACATGGCCTGCGGTGATGATCTACACGCTATAAAATACCTCCCACTCAAGCTTAAAGGACCAGCTCGGCATTGGCTTAACAGCTTGCCAGCAGAGTCAATTGGTTGCTGGGAGGACCTGGAATCCGCATTCCTCGACAACTTCCAGGGCACTTATGTGCGACCACCAGACGCCGATGACCTAAGCCATATAATTCAGCAGCCAGAGGAATCGGCCAGACAATTCTGGACACGGTTCCTAACCAAGAAAAATCAAATAGTTGACTGTCCGGACGCAGAGGCTCTCGCAGCCTTCAAACATAATATCTGTGACGAATGGCTTGCCCGGCACCTTGGACAGGAAAAGCCGAAATCCATGGCAGCCCTCACAACACTCATGACCCACTTGTGCGCGAGAGAAGATAGCTGGCTAGCTCGTAGTAATAACATGATGAAGAGCTCGGGTAATTCAGATACTATGGACAACAATGGCATGTCACATCACAACAAGCACAAGCGCCGCATTAACGGCGACAATACTGAGGATACGGCAGTTAATGCCGGATTCAGAGGCTCTAAACCCGGTCAGCGGAAGAAGCCATTCAAAAGAAATCCTCCGGGCCCATCCAGTTTAGACCGGATACTCGATCGCTCGTGCCAGATACACGGAACCCCCGAACAACCAGCCAGTCACACCAACAGGGATTGTTGGGTGTTCAAGCAGGCAGGCAAGTTAAGTGCCTGAAGGCGGCATGCCCAGAAGGCGGCTCAACCGCACTAGGGGCTCCCGATTTTGTCGTTTCTCTTTTCTTACTTTCAGGACTCCACTCTTCGGAAGGCCTGTCCGGCAATACAATCGCCGAACACACGATGCAACAGCCAGGGAGACAGCAAGCCACGTCGAACGTCCAGGTGGTCTCTGTAATGAGCTAAATACCTGTCTTACTGAAAGTCTCGCAGCTTGCCCCTGGAGGGGGACATGTCAAATAATCCCATCTCTTGCTTATCGCACTATTTGTATCATTCTGCTTTCATAGCAGCCCTTTAATAAACAATACATAGCTCTTGTCTATTATTGCATTCATTTTTCATGTAAATATGTTTAGTCATGACATCATGCAACCGTACACTTTGGTACGGCCAATACACTAGGGGCTCAAGTTCCCCAGAATACGGTGTGAGAAGACCGAACACTCTTATGAGTACGGCACCCCGAACTTATAGCATTATATGCATCGGCTCCGAATCATGTCTTGGGTCAATAGTTGGGTTTGCCCGGCTCCCATGTTTTGGTACCTTACGTTCCGCTATGTCGGCTAAGGTAGCGCTGGGAGAACTACTGCGATTGTGCCCCAGTTGAGCTGGGTTAACACCTCAGTAGAGAAAGCTAAAACTAACCGTCATGATAGGGTGAGAGACCGGTCGCTGTTCGAGAGGTTTTTCGAGTCCCTAAAGACTTATGCCGCTTCGAGCCGGATTTATCCGGATTTATCCAGCCTAGGCGTGGATAGCGCCCCGAACTCGGTCTTCCGATTACTAGGGGCTTCGCCGAAATTTAAAATTATAGAATTCTATGGCTAAGTGAAAGTGATAATGCATTATAAGTCCGATCGCCTTGTTCGTTGTGCTGAGTGCCTCCCTCGAAGGACCCAAGAATGGGAACAAGAGCGCTCAGGTTTATCCCGAACACCCCAGCACTCGTGGCATGGGGGCAGAAGCAGACGACTTGCATCTCTCAGATTTAATAAACGGCCGCACAGAAGGTAATATTTTAAATTCAAAAAGCGTTGCTTAACGCACATGAACAAGTTTTCAGCGCACAGGATAAACACGAGCGAGTTTACTCAAAAATTACATCCCTGGTACATTCATTCGCCACAAGACGGGCACCCTTCAGGACGCCCTCATAATACATCTCGGGCCGGCGATGCTCCTTCCCCTCCGGTGGCCCTTCTGTCACCAGCTTCTCAGCATCCAGCTTGCCCCGATGCACTTTAGCACGGGCAAAAGCCCTACGGGCGCCTTCGATGCATACAGAGCGCTTGATGACTTCAAGCCGTGGACAGGCATCCACCAGCCGCCACACCAGCCCAAAATAGCTCAAAGGCATGGCCTCCCCAGGCCACAGCCGGCCTATCAGGCCCTTCATGGCCTGTTCGGCTGCCTTATGAAGCTCGACTAGCTGCTTCAGCTGGTCGCTTAGGGGCACCGGGTGTCCAGTCTCAACATACTGGGACCAGAACACCTTCTCTGTCGAGCTCCCTTCCTCGGCCCGGTAGAATGCGGCAGCGTCGGATACACTGTGGGGCAGATCTGTGAATGCTCCTGGAGAGCTCCGGATTCGGGTAAGTAACAGGTAATTTACTTTCGCGTGCTTGCTTTGAATAAAGAATTCCTTACCCGCCACAATCTTCTTCATCGCCTCTATTTCCTGGAGGGCTTTTTGGGCTTCGGCCTTGGCAGATTTGGCGCTTTCAAGTGCCGAGGCAAGCTCGGACTCTCGAGTCTTCGAGTCAAGCTCTAAACTCTCATGTTTTTTCACAAGAGCATTGAGCTCTTGCCGCACCCCCGCCACCTGCGCCTCTTGTTTCTCTTGCTCGAAGCGCTCCACGGCCACATTGTGTTCGGCCTTGGAAAGCTCTTCCTTCAGGGTCGCCACCTCGATTGTGGCCCCTGTAACATTCATGTTGGTCCTGTCATTTTTGCAACCAGGTATTTCTATATACTTACATAAGGTACTACATACCTTCCTTGTCCTTGAGCTTCTTCTTGGCAAGACCAAGCTCGTTCTCGGACCGCTCGAGGCTCTGCTTCAATGCATCAACCTCCGCCGTCAGTGCGGCAGAGGTCAGCAGCGCAGCCTGCATTCCCATATTGACATATTTATGTTAGACTCCTGCGTATATCTTTTTTAGATCCTCAGTCCGGCTTTTCCTTCTGAACACAAAACCAAGCATCAGGGGCTACTGTCTATGCGGTACCATTTTTCATATGTTTTAAATACATACCTCAAAGCCTGTTAGAAGGCAGGCACAGGCTTCTGTTAGCCCGCTCTTGGCGGACTGAACCTTCTGGATCACCGCACTCATAATAGTGCGGTGCTCCTCGTCGATGGAGGCGCTGTTAAGCACCTCCAGCAAATTGTCCGGCACCTCCGGACGGAGGCCGCCGGCGTCGTAGGCTTGCCCTTCTTGTGAGGGGGCCGCCTGCCGGACTCCGGAATCACTGAAGGTTCCGGAGTGGTGTCCGGCCCAGGGTCGGACTTAGATCCCTCTGGGGCTTTGTCCCCTTTGGGCCTGGAGTCCGGGAGGTCGCCTTGCGGCGCCTCCAGGACCACCTCCTCCTGGTTTAGCCCCCTTTTGGGACTCCACCTCGGCATGGTCCGTAGGGTGGGGGGAGGTAGCCGTCGGGAGTGAAGCGCTATTCACATCCGACGAGTCTAGGGAGCCGCTCGACGAATCGCCGAGCTGAGCCTTGGGCGGACTGCATAATTGAATTCGGCGTCAGAAGGTACTGTACAATAGAGGAACTCCATAAGTTATTCCGGTATCCGGATACTTATGATTTTGCCAGGGGCTTGACCCTGGATGGCCATTCCTCTCCGCCGTCGTCGACGTCGGAGGCGTAGTCCGGAAGAAGGGTCTTCCCCTTCTTGGACCCTCCGGCCTCCCCAGTTGGGGCGGCCTTCCTTTTCTTTCCTCCCCCCGCTGGAGGGGGAGAGGCTTCTTCTTCCTCCTCCTCGTCTTCGGAGGCGGAGGGCGTCTCGGGGTCGTCGGGCAATGAGTTCGACACCACCAGGCGTCGGGAACTCTTTCGAGTCCCCGTGGCCTTCTTCTCTGGCACCACGTGGGGTGCCGGAACCAGCAGCTTTGCCAAACGGGCGTCCGCTGGGTCTTCGGGCAAAGGAGCCGGACAATTGATCTGTCCGGCCTTCTTTTGCCGGTCCTGTTAAAGGAATGGGAGTTTAGATCCCGCATAGAGTCAAACTATGAAAAACAAATACCCGGTAATGCGTAAACTAAGCTTACTGCGCTGGCTTGGCGCTTCGCATAGAATCCGCGATCCTCGGTAGTGGGAGGGTGGACCTCGGAGTTCTTGAAAATCACCTTCCAAGCATCTTCGTGCATTGTGTCGAAGAGCCTGGACAGAGTTTGGTGCTGAGCCGGGTCGAATTCCCACAGATTAAAAGCCCGCCATTGACACGCGATGATCCGGCAGAAGAGCATGACCTGGACTACGTTGACGAGTTTAACCTTCTTGTCCATTAGGTTCTGGACGCAGGTTTGGAGTCCGGTCGCCTCTTCCGGATTACCCCACGACGGGCCTGTCTCTTTCCATGAGGTGAGCCGCGTGGGGATGCCAGATCAGAACTCGGGGGCCGCTGCCCATTCAGGGTCACGCGGCTCGGTGATGTAGAACCACCTCGATTGCCACCCTTTGATGGTTTCCACAAAGGAGCCCTCGAGCCATGTGACGTTGGCCATCTTGCCCACCATGGCGCCTCCGCACTCCGCTTGTCGGCCACCCACAACCTTCGGCTTGACATTGAAGGTCTTCAGCCATAAGCCGAAATGGGGCTGGATGCGGAGGAAGACCTCACACACGACGATGAACGCCGAGATGTTGAGGATGAAGTTCGGGGCCAGATCGTGGAAGTCCAGGCCGTAGTAGAACATGAAGCCCCAGACAAATGGGTGAAGAGGAAAGCCCAGTCCGTGGAGGAAATGGGGGAGAAACACGACCCTCTCATGGGGCCTGGGGGTGGGGATGAGCTGCCCCTCATCTGGAAGCCGGTGCGCGATGTCGTTAGACAAGTATCCGGCCTTCCTCAACTTTTTGATGTGCCCCTCCGTGACGGTGGAGGCCATCCATCTACCTCCCGCTCCGGACATGATTGGAGAAGGTTGAGGTGGGAAGTGCGGACTTGGGCGCTGGAGCTCGAGTGCGCAGGAATGGATAAGCAAGGGAGGAAGAAGGCGTAGATGGAAATGGTAGATCCTTATCCCCTTATATGGGCGGCCGAAGCTATGAGCCCCCACTAGCCTAGTAAAAACTCGCTTATCTCCCAAGCGCCGCGATTAATGGCGCGGTTGGGTTACCCACGCCCGTATTGGTGACAATCCCGGAATAAGGGGACACGATCTCTGCTTTGACAAGACGTGCCAAGGAAACCGCCTTGCTAGACACGCTGAGGTGGGAGAGTAAAACGATTCGAATAATGGCTTGGCTGTAGCATGATGTCATGCTACGGTCCGTCATCAGATTAGATTTGCGCGAATATTATTCTCTCTATGATGGTATGTGGAAACTATTTTGCAGAGCCGTACACTATCCTTATGTTCAACATCTTCTATGAAGTATTCAAAGGAGGAACCCGCCTTGCAATGCCGAAGACAATTTGCACGCCGAACTCGTCGTCATTGAAGCCTGGTTCAGGGGCTACTGAGGGAGTCCTGGATTAGGGGGTGTTCGAATGGCCGGACTGTGACCTTTGTCCGGACTCCCGGACTATGAAGATACAAGATTGAAGACGTCGTCCCGTGTCCGGATAGGACTTTCCTTGGCGTGGAAGGCAAGCTTGGCGATACGATATGTAGATCTCCTCCCATTGTAACCGACTCTGTGTAACCCTAGAGCTCTCCAGTGTCTATATAAACCGGAGAGTTTTAGTCCATAGGACGAACAACAATCATACCATAGGCTAGCTTCTAGGGTTTAGCCTCTCTGATCTCGTGGTAGATCAACTCTTGTACTACCCATATCATCAATATTAATCAAGCAGGAGTAGGGTTTTACCTCCATCTAGAGGGCCCAAACCTGGTAAAAACATCGTGTCCCTTGTCTCCTATTACCATCCGCCTAGACGCACAGTTCGGGACCCCCTACCCGGGATCCACCGGTTTTGACACCGACAAGACCCAAAACAAAGCAGCAAGATGAATGTGATGCTAGTAGAGGACAAGATTCATTGAGTGAAGCTGGATCAGGGAACCACAAGAACAAGTGGCAAGCTGTTTTCTTCATGGTGAAATCGGCGACATCGAGTCGTATGCTACGGTGGCACCAAAAGGATTCGGTTGGAGCGAACACAACAGACCGGTTTGACCGAGTTCATGACAAAGAAAACACTTGTCACCTCAGCTCGCTAGACAAGTAAGATCCCACAAAGATTTGCTAGGAATTGGATGCAGGGAATGCAGAATAGAAGAGGGAAACAGAAGGGAATCTAGATGAAGTTTTTTTGAAAGAGGAAACAAATATGCATGAAACAAATGCAAGAGCACAGAAAAAAGAACACGAGAGAACTTCATCTAGAATTGGTCGGCGACAAAGTCACCTATGTTAGAGTATATTGACATAGGAGTCAAGTGAGATCACTTGATCATAAGTCATACTCATCGTTTAAGCTCAAAAATGGGTTAACAATTTTTGTTTAAGCATTTTGATGTACTCACATCTTGTTGAGTTGCTTTGACTCATGACTTAGAGTAAAGCGTCTCTAAGATGGAATAACATACCTTGAGTGGTGGTGTTGATCATGATCATGTAATTGAACTTAAGTGGGTTGCTCAAGGTTGATGTAGCTCATCAAGAGTTGGGAGCACCACTTGGAGTGGGAGTTCATCTACCTACATGGGTTAGTTTTTGCAAGGAAGTGCACTTGTGTATCCAATATGACAATCATAAAGTTCAAAATAGTATTTGTCAAAGGATATGTTGAAGAGTTCCGTGCTTCCTTGTGTTCAACGACCATTGTGTAGAGACTTGGTGATGTAGAGATTGCTCACGATGTGAGTGAGTTGCAATCTCATAGATTTAGATTTATCCAAGTACCTACAAGGGTTAGATGACATGCAAGGTGCAAATGTATCCAAGACATAAGATTTTCTTCACAAGAGAAACATCAAGGATTAGTCATAGGCTCATGCCTTGCACGTATCCAAATGGAGTTCCTACTCCAGGTTTGAAGCATCAATGATGTTGAATTCACCTCTCAACCGGCAAAACACTTTCTCATCAAGTGGTTTAGTGAATATATCTGCTAATTGCTTCTCGGTGCGAACATGCTTAAGATTAATGTCCCCTTTGGCAACATGATCTCGAATGAAATGATGACGAACTTCAATATGCTTAGTTCGAGAGTGTTGCACGAGATTGTGAGCAATCTTGATTGCACTTTCATTGTCACAAAGTAATGGAACATGTTTCACATATATCCCATAATCTTTAAGAGTTTGGGTCATCTAAAGTAATTGGGCACAACATGAACTAGCGGCAATGTATTCTGCTTCGGTGGTGGATAAGGATACCAAGTTTTGTTTCTTGGAAGACCAAGACACAAGAGATCTACCAAGAAATTGCAAGTACCCGAAGTGGAATTTCTATAAACCTTGTCTCCTACATAGTCCGAGTCGGAGTAGCCAACAAGATCAAAAGATGCCTCTTTGGATACCAAATGCTAAAATTTGGTGTATGAATTAAGTATCTCACTATCCTTTCCATAGCCTTAAGATGACATTCTTTAGGAGCAGCTTGATATCGTGCACACATGCACACACTTAGCATAATATTGGGACGTGAAGCACATAGGTACATGAAAGTGCGTTATGTGACTAGAGGGGGGGGGGGTGAATAGGCAATTTTTATGAATTCTTCACTGAGGAATTTGCCGGTGAGGAAATTCCTTAGCGAAGAACTATTAGCAGCGGAATAAGTACTCAGAAGTAAGCATAACAGAATACACGCATGGTCATCATGATGAAATGAAGACTAGCACAGAGTACAGAAAACGTAATCACAGGATAACACAAGATGAAGACAAACAGACTGAAGAAATTGAACTGAGGAAATTGAGAAAGTCTTCAGTCAAAGTCTTCAAACACAGATATGAACAAACACTCAACACAGTAATGAGGAAATGAAAGGGTTGAGGAAATAGAACCAGTTAGGTTGGTGAAGACAATGATTTGGTAGACCAGTTCCAACTGCTGTCTCAGTTGTACGTCTGGTTGGAGCGGCTGAGTATTTAAACTCGAGGACACGCAGTCCCAAACACCCAGTCGTTGAGCATGCAGCTCAGGACACCCAATCCTCACCGTATTCTCCTTGAACTAAGGTCACACAGACCTCATCCAATCACTCGTGGTAAGTCTTCAGGCGACTTCCAAACCTTCACAGACTTGGTCACTCGGCAATCCACAATTCCTCTTGGATGCTCTAGACCTTGACGCCTAACCGTCTGGAAGAAGCACAGTCTTCAAAGGTAACAAGCGTCGGATCCACGCAGGATCAATTTCTTCAGTGATGCTCAATCACTTTGGGTTTGTAGGGGTTTGGTTTTGGGTTTTCCTCACTCGATGATTTTCGCTCAAAGTCCTCGGAGGATGGGTTGCTCTCAAATGACAAGTGTCAAGTTCTCTCGGAGCAGCCAACCAGCTAGTGGTTGTAGGGGGCGGCTATTTATAGCCTAGGGAGCAGCCCGACATGATAAGACATAAATGCCCCTCAATGATATGACCGTTAGGTGGATAAGATATTTTGGGACAGCTGGCGCGCAGCACAGCAACGGTTGGAAATTTGACTCTCAAATTCCTCAGGGCTATCATGTTCCTCACTGTGTAGGTAATTCGCACTGGCGAATTCCTAACTCCTCAGTCAGAACAAATTCATCAGCGACCAGGAGAACTTCGTCTCTGTCACTGAAGAAAGTGACTGAACTGTATGAGATTTCCAAAAGCTTCACTCGAAGGGATTGGTAGGTGTAGGATTTGAGTTGAGCATCACATGGAAATTTTTCCTTAGTATTTCCTCGACCCCCTTTAATAGTACGGTGTTTCCTATGACTCAAGAAGGTGAAAATGAAACTATGAAAACAAAAGTCTTCACGCTTCATGTTTCACAAATGAATACCAAGTCTTCAAGGTCACACCAATTTCTTCACTTTCAAAGTCTTCAGAAAGTCTTCAGAATATCAAAGTCTTCAGTTGAAGAACTTCATTTTTAGGGGTCGACTTTCTCTGTAAATATCAAACTCCTTATAGACTTATAGACCTGTGTACACTCACAAACGCATTAGTCCCTTAACCTATAAGTCTTCAATACACCAAAATCACTAAGGGGCACTAGATGCACTTACAATCTCCCCCTTTTTGGTGATTGATGACAACATAGGTTAAGTTTTCAACGGGGATAAACATATGAAGTGTATACACTGATATTGAGGAATTTGATTGCAAGATATAGAAGAACTCCCCCTGAAGATCTGCATAGTGAGGAATTTTCTTTTGAGGCAATGCACATTTGAAGAGTTGAATCATGGAGATATCCCCCTATATCTTGTAATTCATACACGCATTTGATATATAATATGAAGAATTTGAAATGCATGATGAAATATGGTGCCTGATGAGATTCAGCATGCGTGCAATGTCATTAACGAGGAATAAGCATGCAGAGCATAATGCAACAAAAGTATCAGCGCACCATCGGGTTTAAGATTACAACTCGATCCAAATAAAAGTTTCAGAAGAACGAGAGTTGTAACTTAAAAAATGCCCTTAATATAGACCCGCTTGAAGACTAACTCAGATTTCTCCCCCTTTGTCATCAAATGACCAAAAGGATTGAAACTGAGGACTAACGCCCCTGAAGAATTTCAAGTCGATGGAGGAGCGCCAGCGTTGTCGGGGTTGTTTGTTGTAGCAGGGCCTGCCGCAGTGTCGTCCAAATCTTCATACTCATCAGTGTCACGCGATGAAGAATAAGAGCTGGCCACCAAGGAAGGAACTTTGACCTTCTTGAATTTCTTCAGTGGAGGTGCAGACCAGTCAAATTCTTCCTTGAGACCCATATTCTTCAGATCTGCAGCGCTGTAGACATGAGAGAGAACATGCCAGGTGCGGTTGAAGGTTTCATGGAGGTAGTATTGGTTTTTCTTCACTGCATTGTGTGTTGAGGTCATGTTGTGAAGAATTGAACCAAACTGATGCTTGACCCATTTATGATTGCGATCAACCTTCTGATGAAGACTGAGGAGTAACTCACGATCAGTCATCACCCTGGGTGCTGTGGCTTGAGGAGTTTGCTTGGCTGAGGTATTTGCGGCAGAGTCATGTGTGTCGGAATCGTCATTGGTAGAGTAAGATGTAGCCTTGCGAAATTGACCATCCAATGGACGAATGCCTTCATCGATCACAGCAGCGGCCTTGCCTTTATCATCAGCTAATGAAACTGTCCGTTTGAGGACTTCAATGGGAGGCAAGTAGCTACCGTGGTTCAGAGTGTCAGCTTTGTAATTCAGTGAAGATCTTGCCCTGATGAATCTCATAATCCAAGGAGCATAGGGCTTAAGCTCGAATGGTGACATAGCAATATTGGCCAGAGTCCTCATGAAGAAATCATGGAAGTTGACGGGAACGCCATGAATGATGTTGAAAAGCATATTCTTCATGATGCCAACGACTTCTTCATCATTTGAGTCGTGGCCTTTGATGGGACTCATTGTCTTCGTCAGAATTTGATAGACAGTCCGAGGCACATAGAGTAATTCCTTGACGAGGAATTTGGTTCGTGGGGCCTGCCTTGGCTTCAAAGGCTTCATCAGCACTTGCATATAGTGATTTGAAAGTTCTGGTTCGTTGTAGATATAACGAGCATCATCAAGTGGAGGACTGAGTGGTAGGGCACGAAGCAATTCAGTTGCTGGTGCCTTGTAGTGAGTATTTTCAGACATCCAGTCTAATACCCATGAGTTCACGTCTTCAGCATCTCCGGTGATGTGCAGAGTTGCATAGAATTGAAGAATGAGTTCTTCATTCCAGTCACAGATATCAATGCAGAAATTCATGAGTCCTGCGTCGTGAAGAACACTGAGGACTGGCTCAAAGCCGGGCAGAGACTCCATGTCCACATGAGGAATATGTGCATGATCGAAGACTTTGTCTTTGTTGAAGAGCACTAAGGAATAGAAATTGGCTTGGCTGGCAGTCCAGAAGCGCCTCTTCCTTATGCGAGCAGAATCATATGTATTATAATCAGTGAAGAATATGTGCTCGGCAAAGAAATCTTCAGCCTTGAACTTCTGTTTGCTTGAGAACGGATTCTTTTGCTTTGGCAGAGGGGTGTCAGTGAGTTGCTATTGGAAATATGCCCTAGAGGCAATAATAAAAGGATTATTATTATATTTCCTTGTTCATGATAATTGTCTTTTATTCATGCTATAACTGTATTATCCGGAAATCGTAATACACGTGTGAATACATAGACCATAACAAGTCCCTAGTAAGCCTCTAGTTGACTAGCTCGTTGGTCAACAGATAGTCATGGTTTCCTGACTATGGACATTAGATGTCATTGACAACAGGATCACTTCATTAGGAGAATGATGTGATGGACAAGACCCAATCCTAAGCATAGCACAAGATCGTGTAGTTCGTTTTGCTAGAGCTTTTCCAATGTCAAGTATCTCTTCCTTAGACCATGAGATCGTGTATCTCCCGGATACCGTAGGAGTGCTTTGGGTGTACCAAACGTCACAACGTAACTGGGTGACTATAAAGGTACACTACAGTTATCTCCGAAAGTGTTTGTTGGGTTGACACGGATCGAGACTGGGATTTGTCACTCCGTATGACGGAGAGGTATCTCTGGGCCCACTCGGTAATGCATCATCATAATGAGCTCAAAGTGACCAAGTGCTTGGTCACGGGATCATGCATTACGGTACGAGTAAAGTGACTTGCCGGTAACGAGACTGAACGAGGTATTGGGATACCGACGATCGAGTCTCGGGCATGTAACGTACCGATTGACAAAGGGAATAGTATATGGGGTTGCTTGAATCCTCGACATCGTGGTTCATCCGATGACATCATCGAGGAGCATGTGGGAGCCAACATGGGTATCCAGATCCCGCTGTTGGTTATTGACCTGAGAGCCGTCTCGGTCATGTCTGCATGTCTCCCGAACCCATAGGGTCTTCACACTTAAGGTTCGGTGACGCTAGGGTTATTAGGAAGACTTGTATGTGATTACCGAATGTTGTTCGGAGTCCCGGATGAGATCCCGGACGTCACGAGGAGTTCCGGAAGGGTTCGGAGGTAAAGATTTATATATGGGAAGTTGTCAAACGGACACCGGAAAGTTTCGGGGGCATATTGGTATTGTACCGGGGCCACCGGAAGGGTTCCGGGGGTCCACCGGGAGGGGCCACCCCTCCCGGGGGGCCACATGGTCTGCGTGGGGAAGGAGCCAGCCCCTGGAGGGCTGGGAGCGCCCCCCCTTGGGCCCATGCGCCTAGGGTTGGGGGGGGGGGGAACCCTAGAGGGGGCGCCCCCTTTGCTTGGGGGGCAAGTCCCCCCTCCCTGGCCGCCGCCCCCTCTAGATCCCATCTAGAGGGGCCGGCCCCCCTTGCCCCTTCCCCTATAAATAGAGGGGTGAGGGGAGGGCTGCAACACACAAGCCAAGGCGCAGCCCCTCCCCTCCCCAACACCTCTCCTTCTCCGTCACGAGCTTGGCGAAGCCCTGCCGGAGTGCTGCTTCTCCACCAACACCACGCCGTCGTGCTGCCGGTGGTGCTGTCTTCCTCAACCTCTCCTTCCTCCTTGCTGGATCAAGATAGAGGAGACGTCGCCCGTACCGTACATGTGTTGAACGCGGAGGTGCTGTTCGTTCAACACTTTGTCATCGGTGATCTGAATCACGTCGAGTACGACTCCATCATCACCGCTCCCTCGAACGCTTCCGTACGCGATCTACAAGTGGTATGTAGATGCAAACTCACTCCCTTGACTCGTTGCTTAGATGAACTCATAGATGGATCTTTGTGAAACCGTAGGAAATTTTTTAATTTTCTGCAACGTTCCCCAACAGTGGCATCATGAGCTAGGTCTATGCGTAGTTCTCTATTGCACGAGTAGAACACAATTTTGTTGTGGGTGTAGATCTTGTCAACTTGCTTGCCGCTACTAGTCTTATCTTGCTTCAGCGGTATTGTGGGATGAAGCGGCCCGGACCAACCTTACACGTACGCTTACGTGAGACCGGTTCCACCGACTAACATGCACTAGTTGCATAAGGTGGCTGGCGGGTGTCTGTCTCTCCCACTTTAGTTGGAGCGGATTCGATGAAAAGGGTCCTTATGAAGGGTAAATAGAAGTTGACAAAATCACGTTGTGGTTATTCGTAGGTAAGAAAACGTTCTTGCTAGAACCCAATTGCAGCCACGTAAAAGATGAACAACAATTAGAGGACGTCTAACTTGTTTTTGCAGCAATTGTCATGTGATGTGATATGGCTAGAAGTTGTGATGAATGATGAATGATATATTGTGATGTATGAGATCATGTTCTTGTAATAGGAATCACGACTTGCATGTCGATGAGTATGACAACCGGCAGGAGCCATAGGAGTTGTCTTTATTTTTGTATGACCTGCATGTCATTGAAGAACACCATGTAAATTACTTTACTTTATTGCTAAACGCGTTAGCCATAGAAGTAGAAGTAGTCATTGGCGTGACAACTTCATGAAGACACGATGATGGAGATCATGGTGTCATGCCGGTGACAAGATGATCATGGAGCCCCGAAGATGAAGATCAAAGGAGCTATATGATATTGGCCATATCATGTCACTACTTTATATAATTGCATGTGATGTTTATTATGTTTTATGCATCTTGTCTACTTAGAACGACGGTAGTAAATAAGATGATCCCTTATAATAATTTCAAGAAAGTGTTCCCCCTAACTGTGCACCGTTGCTAAAGTTCGTCGTTTCGAAGCACCACGTGATGATCGGGTGTGATAGATCCTTACGTTCACATACAACAGGTGTAAGACGGATTTACACATGCAGAACACTTAGGGTTAACTTGACGAGCCTAGCATGTACAGACATGGCCTCGGAACACAAAGACCGAAAGGTCGAACATGAGTCGTATGGAAGATACGATCAACATGGAGATGTTCACCGGTGATGACTAGTCCGTCTCACGTGATGATCGGACACGGCCTAGTCGACTCGGATCGTGTAACACTTAGATGACTAGAGGGATGTCAAATCTGAGTGGGAGCTCATTAAATAATTTGATTAGATGAACTTAATTATCATGAACTTAGTCTAAAACTTTTGCATAATATGTCTTGTAGATCAAATGGCCAACGCTCATGTCAACATGAACTTCAACGCGTTCCTAGAGAAAACCAAGCTGAAAGATGATGGCAGCAACTATACGGACTAGGTCCGGAACCTGAGGATCATCCTCATAGCTGCCAGGAAACAATATGTCCTAGAAGGACCGCTAGGTGACGCTCCCGTCCCAGAGAACCAAGACATTATGAATGCTTGGCAGTCTCGTGCTGATGATTACTCCCTCGTTCAGTGCGGCATGTTTTACAGCTTAGAACCGGGGCTCCAAAAGCGTTTTGAGCAACACGGAGCATATGAGATGTTCGAGGAGCTGAAACTAGTTTTCCAAACTCATGCCCGGGTCGAGAGATATGAAGTCTCCGACAAGTTCTATAGTTGTAAGATGGAGGAAAATAGTTCTGTCAGTGAGCATATACTCAAAATGTCTGGGTTGCACAACCGCCTGTCCTAGCTGGACATTAACCTCCCGGATGAGGCGGTCATTGACAGAATCCTTCAGTCGCTCCCACCGAGCTACAAGAGCTTTGTGATGAACTACAATATGCAAGGGATGGTGAAGACCATTCCTGAAGTATTTTCAATGATGAAGTCAGCAGAGGTTGAAATCAAGAAAGAACATCAAGTGTTGATGGTCAATAAGACCACTAAGTTCAAGAAGGGCAAGGGTAAGAAGAACTTCAAGAAGGACGGCAAAGATGTTGCCGCGCCCGGTAAGCCAGTTGCCGGGAAGAAGTCAAAGAATGGACCCAAGCCTGAAACCGAGTGCTTTTATTGCAAGGGGAAGGGTCACTGGAAGCGGAACTGCCCCAAATACTTAGCGGATAAGAAGGCCGGCAACACTAAAGGTATATTTGATATACATGTAATTGATGTGTACCTTACCAGTACTCGTAGTAACTCCTGGGTATTTGATACCGGTGCCGTTGCTCATATTTGTAACTCACAGCAGGAGCTACGGAATAAGCGGAGACTGGCGAAGGACGAGGTGACGATGCGCGTCGGGAATGGTTCCAAGGTCAATGTGATCGCCGTCGGCACGCTACCTCTACATTTACCCACGGGATTAGTTTTAAACCTCAATAATTGTTATTTAGTGCCAAGTTTGAGCGTGAACATTGTATCTTTATCTCGTTTGATGCGAGATGGCTACTCATTTAAATCCGAGAATAATGGTTGTTCTATTTATATGAGAGATATGTTTTATGGTCATGCCCCGATGGTCAATGGTTTATTCTTAATGAATCTCGAACGTAATACTACACATATTCATAGTGTGAATACCAAAAGATGTAAAGTTGATAACGATAGTCCCACATACTTGTGGCACTGCCGCCTTGGTCACATTGGTGTCAAGCGCATGAAGAAGCTCCATGCTGATGGACTTTTAGAGTCTCTCGATTATGAATCATTTGACACATGCAAACCATGCCTCATGGGCAAGATGACCAAGACTCCGTTCTTCGAAACAATGGAGCGAGCAACCAACTTGTTGGAAATCAGACATACCGATGTGTGCGGTCCAATGAGCGTTGAGGCTCGCAGAGGATATCGTTATGTTCTCACTCTCATAGACGACTTGAGTAGATATGGGTATGTCTACTTGATGAAACACAAGTCTGAGACTTTTGAAAAGTTCAAGGAATTTCAGAATGAAGTAGAGAATCAATGTGACCGAAAAATAAAATTCTTACGATCAGATCGTGGAGGAGAATATTTAAGTCACGAATTTGGTACACACTTAAGAAAATGTGGAATCGTTTCACAACTCACGCCGCCTGGAACACCTCAGCGTAACGGTGTGTCCGAACGTCGTAATCGCACTCTATTGGATATGGTGCGGTCTATGATGTCTCTTACCAATTTACCGCTATCATTTTGGGGATACGCTCTAGAGACAGCTACATTCACTTTAAATAGGGCACCGTCTAAATCCGTTGAGACGACACCGTATGAATTATGGTTTGGGAAGAAACCTAAGCTGTCGTTTCTAAAAGTTTGGGGATGCGATGCTTATGTCAAGAAACTTCAACCTGAAAAGCTTGAACCCAAGTCGGAAAAATGCGTCTTCATAGGATACCCTAAGGAAACCATTGGGTATACCTTCTACTTAAGATCCGAGGGCAAGATCTTTGTTGCCAAGAACGGATCCTTTCTGGAAAAAGAGTTTCTCTCGAAAGAAGTATGTGGGAGGAAAGTAGAACTCGATGAAGTACTACCTCTTGAGCGGGATAGTAGTGCAGCTCAGGAAGATGTTCCTGTGATGCCTACACCAACTGAAGAGGAAAATAATGATGATCAAGGTACTTCGGATCAAGTTGCTACTGAACTTTGTAGGTCCAAAAGGACACGTTCCGCACCAGAGTGGTACGGCAACCCTGTCCTGGAAATCATGTTTTTAGACAACGGTGAACCTTCGAACTATGAAGAAGCGATGGCGGGCTCAGATTCCAACAAATGGCTTGAAGCCATGAAATCCGAGATAGAATCCATGTATGAAAACAAAGTATGGACTTTGACTGACTTGCCCGATGATCGGCGAGCGATAGAAAACAAATGGATCTTTAAGAAGAAGACGGACGCAGATGGTAATATTACCATCTATAAAGCTCGACTTGTCGCTAAGGGTTATCGGCAAGTTCAAGGGATTGACTACGATGAGACTTTCTCTCCCGTAGTGAAGCTTAAGTCCGTCCGAATCATGTTAGCAATTGCCGCATACTATGATTATGAGATATGGCAGATGGACGTCAAAACGACATTCCTTAACGGTTATCTTAAGGAAGAGCTGTATATGATGCAGCCGGAGGGTTTTGTCGATACTAAGAATGCTAACAAAGTGTGCAAGCTCCAGCGATCCATTTATGGGCTGGTGCAAGCATCTCGGAGTTGGAACATTCGTTTTGATGAGATGATCAAAGCGTTTGGGTTTATGCAGAATTATGGAGAAGCCTGCGTTTACAAGAAAGTGAGTGGGAGCTCTGTAGCATTTCTCATATTATATGTAGATGACATACTTTTGATGGGAAATGATATAGAATTCTTGGACAGCATTAAGGCCTACTTGAATAAGTGTTTTTCAATGAAGGACCTTGGAGAAGCTGCTTATATATTAGGCATCAAGATCTATAGAGATAGATCAAGACGCCTCATAGGTCTTTCACAAAGGACATACCTTGATAAGATTTTGAAGAAGTTAAAAATGGATCAGTCCAAGAAGGGGTTCTTGCCTGTATTGCAAGGTGTGAGATTGAGCTCGGCTCAATCCCGACCACGGCAAAAGATAAAGAAGAGATGAGCGTCATCCCCTATGCCTCAGCCATAGGATCTATTATGTATGCCATGCTGTGTACCAGACCTGATGTAAACCTTGCCGTAAGTTTGGTAGGAAGATACCAAAGTAATCCCGGCAAGGAACACTGGACAGCGGTCAAGAATATCCTGAAGTACCTGAAAAAGGACAAAGGACATGTTTCTCGTTTATGGAGGTGACGAAGAGCTCGCCGTAAAGGGTTACGTCGACGCTAGCTTCGACACAGATCTGGATGACTCTAAGTCACAAACCGGATATGTGTATATGTTGAATGGTGGAGCAGTAAGCTGGTGCAGCTGCAAGCAGAGCGTCGTGGCGGGATCTACATGTGAAGCGGAGTACATGGCAGCCTCGGAGGCAGCGCATGAAGCAATTTGGGTGAAGGAGTTCATCACCGACCTAGGAGTCATACCCAATGCGTCGGGGCTAATCAAACTCTTCTGTGACAACACTGGAGCTATTTCCCTTGCCAAGGAGCCCAGGTTTCACAAGAAGACCAGGCACATCAAGCGTCGCTTCAACTCCATCCGTGAAAATGTTCAAGATGGAGACATAGAAATTTGCAAAGTACATACGGATCTGAATGTCGCAGATCCGTTGACTAAACCTCTCTCGCGAGCAAAACATGATCAACACCAGAACTCTATGGGTGTTCGATTCATCACAATGTAACTAGATTATTGACTCTAGTGCAAGTGGGAGACTGTTGGAAATATGCCCTAGAGGCAATAATAAAAGGATTATTATTATATTTCCTTGTTCATGATAATTTTCTTTTATTCATGCTGTAACTGTATTATCCGGAAATCGTAATACACGTGTGAATACATAGACCATAACAAGTCCCTAGTAAGCCTCTAGTTGACTAGCTCGTTGGTCAACAGATAGTCATGGTTTCCTGACTATGGACATTAGATGTCGTTGACAACGGGATCACTTCATTAGGAGAATGATGTGATGGACAAGACCCAATCCTAAGCATAGCACAAGATCGTGTAGTTCGTTTTGCTAGAGCTTTTCCAATGTCAAGTATCTCTTCCTTAGACCATGAGATCGTGTATCTCCCGGATACCGTAGGAGTGCTTTGGGTGTACCAAACGTCACAACGTAACTGGGTGACTATAAAGGTACACTACATGTATCTCCTAAAGTGTCTGTTGGGTTGACACGGATCGAGACTGGGATTTGTCACTCCGTATGACGGAGAGGTATCTCTGGGCCCACTCGGTAATGCATCATCATAATGAGCTCAAAGTGACCAAGTGCTTGGTCACGGGATCATGCATTACGGTACGAGTAAAGTGACTTGCCGGTAACGAGACTGAACGAGGTATTGGGATACCGACGATCGAGTCTTGGGCATGTAACGTACCGATTGACAAAGGGAATAATATATGGGGTTGCTTGAATCCTCGACATCGTGGTTCATCCGATGACATCATCGAGGAGCATGTGGGAGCCAACATGGGTATCCAGATCCCGCTGTCGGTTATTGACCTGAGAGCCGTCTTGTTCATGTCTGCGTGTCTCCCGAACCCGTAGGGTCTTCACACTTAAGGTTCGGTGATGCTAGGGTTATTAGGAAGACTTGTATGTGATTACCGAATGTTGTTCGGAGTCCCGGATGAGATCCCGGACGTCATGAGGAGTTCCGGAAGGGTCCGGAGGTAAAGATTTATATATGGGAAGTTGTCAAAGGGACACCGAAAAGTTTCGGGGGCATATCGGTATTGTACCGGGGCCACCGGAAGGGTTCTGGGGGTCCACCGGGAGGGGCCACCCCTCCCGGGGGGCCACATGGGCTACATGGGGAAGGAGCCAGCCCCTGGAGGGCTGGCCCCCCCCCCCCTTGGGCCCATGCGCCTAGGGTTGGGGGGGGGAACCCTAGAGGGGGCGCCCCCCTTTGCTTGGGGGGCAAGTCCCCCCTCCCTGGCCGCCGCCCCCTCTAGATCCCATCTAGAGGGGCCGCCCCCCTTTGCTTGGGGGGCAAGTCCCCCCTCCCTGGCCGCCGCCCCCTCTAGATCCCATCTAGAGGGGCCGGCCCCCCTTGCCCCTTCCCCTATAAATAGAGGGGTGAGGGGAGGGCTGCAACACACAAGCCAAGGCGCAGCCCCTCCCCTCCCCAACACCTCTCCTTCTCCGTCACAAGCTTGGCGAAGCCCTTCCGGAGTGCTGCTTCTCCACCAACACCACGTCGTCGTGCTGCCGGTGGTGCTGTCTTCCTCAACCTCACCTTCCTCCTTGCTGGATCAAGACGGAGGAGACGTCGCCCGTACCGTACGTGTGTTGAACGCGGAGGTGCTGTCCGTTCAGCACTTGGTCATCGGTGATTTGAATCACGTCGAGTACGACTCCATCATCACCGCTCCCTCAAACGCTTCCGTACGCGATCTACACGTGGTATGTAGATGCAAACTCACTCCCTTGACTCGTCGCTTAGATGAACTCATAGATGGATCTTGGTGAAACCGTAGGAAAAATTTAATTTTCTGCAACGTTCCCCAACAGTTGCATCACCACCTCAGGAATCACGAGCTCAGGTTCTTCAGGCTGAGGAATTTCTTGTTCCTCAACAGGTGCAGTCTGAGGATCAGCAGCAGCAGGTTCATCAGCACTAGTGACTGGAATTTCTTCATGCACAGAGCGAGTGGGTTGAGTTTCTTCAGAGCCCATTTGAACTGTTGGTGCAGGGGACTGAGGAATCTGTTGGAGCGGGGTGAAGAGAGGAGTATTGGGATGCTGACTTTCCCAAAAGTCATCATTCATCACAGGTGTGGTGCATCCTGTATCCACATCTTCATCTTCAATTTCCTCAACACCAGCCTCTTCAGCTATGAACTGAGGCGTAGGTGAGGAAATGACTGGCGTTAAAGGGATTGTGTCCACTTCAATTTCTTCATCAATCTGCTCTGTCGAAGCAGCAGAATGATGTTCTTCATCTGATCCGATTGGGATCTCATAATCTTCTCCAAAAGGAAAAAGGTCCTTTGATGGCATGGAGGAAATCGGAACAGCATCAATTGGATTTTCAAGTGAGCTGGTCATTGGCTTCATTTTCTTCACAGCCGAAGAATTTGACACAGCTGATGCCTTCCTTTTCTTCACTGCAGCTCGCTTTGCAGCCTTGGTTTTCTTCACATCAAATGCACATGGAAGAATTGGAGTTGGTGTAGGCGCAGGAGGAGTCGAGGAATCTGGTTGAATTTCTTCAGGCGCAACTGATGCAGTTGCCCTGACTTCTTCAGTTTCTTCAGGCGCACCACTAGTGGATGCCCTAGCAATTTCTTCAGCGGCTGGAATGGGATCATCAGCCCTGGAACTAGCATTTTCATCAGCAGCCTGAACTTCATCAGCGGTGCTGGCATGTTCTTCAGTCGGCTGAGCTGAGACTTCAGCCTGAGGAATTTCATGTTGCGTTGGGGCTGCAACATTGGTGAATTTCTTTGTCAGATTGACGAATCTGACTTTAGCTCCTTGCCAATCAGCATAGTAGGCATCAAAGTCCTTGCTGAGGGCTTGAATTTCAGACTGAGCCTGGAGAAGTTCCTCAGGTGTCATTCTGACAACGTTTTTCTTCAGGAGCTTCTCCTTTCTGTATTGAGATTTCTTAATCTCTCTTGCCTTTTCAAACTTCCATTTCTCTTCTGTGATGAAATGGGTCAACATATGACTTTGTCCAGGGGTCAGATGGAAATTAGGCATTGGGGTGTTTGGATCCTTGTGCCAGAGATCAATATAATCGAGGATTTTCCTCGGATCCAACAGCAGTGGCACAGATGTGCCTTTGGCTCTAGCGGCCTTCACCTGTCTGTCTCTGATGATTTCCGCAAGTTCATCAGAAGCTTCATCATCAGAAGGCACATGGAGTGCGACCTGTTTCTTCTTTGGACTTGGCCGAGGACCTCGTCCAGTTGTTGCTTTGGTCTTCAGCAGAGTCGGGCCAGATGATGAAATTGGTGCAGCTGAGGAACTTGCTGAAACACCAGAGGCAAACGAGAAACCAGCAGTCCTTTGACATATAGCCAGATGCACAGGAGCTGAGGACTTTGAAGGAGCTGTTGAGGACTTTGGTGGAGCTGTAGCAGTATGAGGAATTTGCCTTGAGGGTGCTGCTGAGGAACTTGGCCGTGAGGGCGCTGTTGGTGAAGCACTTGGCTTACGAGCAGGCTTATTTGGCATGGATTTCCTCGGTTTGACCGAGGCCTCAGTAGCAGTAGCAGTGGCAGAATCCTCATTGAATTTCTTCACTGCCTCCTTGGCTTGTCTTGCCAATTTAGCTTGGCGCTTAGCCCATTCTTCAGGAAAGTCCTCTCCACGTTTGATGCTTGTGGGATCAGCTACTTGGCCAGGTGCCAATGGAGCTCTTGGGCATGGAGGGTTGAGGGCGAATTTCTTCATGTACTTTGGAGTCACATATCTGTATTCCCTCCATTCCCTTGCCCATCTCCGTTCAATCTTCTGAATGCGCACCTTGCACTAATTTTTGTTTTCTTTGCCAAATTTTGCTTCATCTGGTGTGCAATAGTCAGCATAAATTTCCTCAGGGATCTCAAACGCAGTCATAACCTCGGGTTTCTTTCCTCCCTTCTGCGGCTTCTTACCATCTGCCATATTCTTCAGTTGAGGAATTTGAACAATTGAGTTCTCTGAAGAAGTATGCAGTTTTTCTTCGAGGAACGCTGCAAATGAGTTAAGTTGATGAGAACCTAGTGATTCAGCAGCAGACATGAGTACCTGTGAATAGAGTACATGTGCGAGGAATTTGGAGAGGTCATATGCGTTCTGAGAAGGTTTTTCGAAAAGAACAAGTTTTGAGGAATTTGACCAGATGTGCCTTGAAGAATTTCACTAAGCGTTCTTGTCTTAGGTTCCAGAGTTGTACAGATCGAAGATCCACACAATTAGGGAATCTTGAAGAAAATGATTGCTTAGAAAAACAGTTCAAGATCATATGATGGGTGGGGTGTTCATATGTGTGAAGATTTGAGGAATAAACACCTTTGAAGATTTTCAGAAAAGCTTGAGAATCAAAGCGAGTAAATAAAAGAAACTTTTAATTACCTGAAATGAAGAACACGACGAACTAAGAAGAACAGATGGGAAGTTCGTCAGGTTAGATCTTCCTTGCCCTAACTCGGCGGAGGAAGACAGCTACGGCGGCGGCGGAGTGAAGATTTCCGCGGTCGGCGTGAGTACGACGACGACGAGGTCGAGGAAGCGAAGCTCTTCCTCACCGGCGACGATGGAGTAGCGGAGGCGCTAGGGTTTGAGGAGCCCGAGCAGGAGAGAGAGGTCGAGCGGAGTAAATGAAGTGAGGAAGGGAGAGGGGTATTTATAGACACGGTGAAAAACTGTTCGCCCAAAGATTTGGGACGAACGTGCCCCTGCCCTTTCTCCTTCACGCGACATGTGTCACCCACGTACTGTGTAGTGGAGATCGTGTACGATCGTGGGTGAATAGAATAATGCATCGTGGGATGCGGAACAGTTTGAGCGGCAAAAACGAAAATTTGGATAAGATTTGTTTTGAAGTTTCGTTCGCAATTTCTTCAGCTGACAAGGACACAGTGAAGATTTTGAACGAGTTTCAAATAGAACGCACATGAAGAATTTGTGAATAGATTGGGTTGAGTATAGCATAGAGGGGGAAGGGTCCGATCACATTCACTTAGCAGAAAAAAAACAGCTTGAAGAAATAACTATAAGTGAATGCTATAGAGGACATAAACTCACATATATATATATAGCCAATGAAGAAAAACGAAGGAACCAGTCAAGACTTTGAAAAGTTGAAGAATTTGAAAAACTGAAGAATTTCAAAACTGAGGAAAAACTCAAATTGAAGATTTTCAACTTTTTGTGGTGGCGTGACCCACCGTATAAGAATGATGATTTCAGACACCGCGTACAATTGTCGTAGGGTTTTGAGAATCAAATTCTTCATTAATTTCTTCACACTTAGAGTGTTATTCTTCATTGATTGAAAAAACGTTTCTTCATGTGTTGCACATCTAAGTCATCAATTTTGCATAAGTGTTAGGATGTGTGCCTTTTTCAAAGAACACTCGAGGATTCTAAGATATTTAGCTCACACCGCAACTTGCTAAATCTCTTCTCATCCAAGGGCTTAGTGAAGATATCAGCTAGCTGTTCTTCAGTCTTCACGTGCTCGATAGAGATGTCGCCCTTCAACACATGATCACGAAGAAAATGATGACGAATTTGAATGTGCTTTGTCTTGGAGTGCTGAACTGGGTTGTGAGCAATCTTGATGGCAGTCTCATTGTCGCAGAGGAGAGGCACATTCTTCACGTTGACTCCATAGTCCTTGAGTGTTTGCTTCATCCAAAGCAGTTGAGCACAGCAAGAGCCAGCGGCAATGTATTCAGCTTCCGCAGTAGACAGTGATACGCAGTTCTGTTTCTTCGAGGACCAACAGACCAAAGATCGTCCGAGGAAATGACAAGTGCCAGAAGTTGACTTGCGGTCCACACGATCACCAGCATAGTCAGAGTCAGAATATCCAATGAGATCAAAAACAGAGCCCTTGGGGTACCATAATCCTAGTGTTGGTGTGTGAGCTAGATATCGAAGAATATGCTTCACAGCCTTATGGTGTGATTCCTTCGGTGCAGCTTGAAATCGGGCACACATGCAAACACTAAGCATTATATCTGGCCTAGATGCACATAAGTACAATAAAGAACCAATCATGGAGCGGTATACCTTGTGATCGAAGTCAATACCATTTTCATCAGTGCATAGATGACCTTTTGTGGGCATAGGAATTTTGACGCCTTTGCAATCTTGCATGCCGAATTTCCTCAGTACATCTTTGAGGTATTTCTCCTGAGATATGAATATGCCATTGCGCTGTTGACAAATTTGAAGACCTAAGAAGAATTTCAACTCTCCCATCGTAGACATTTGATATTCTTCACTCATCATATAGGCAAATTCAACACTATAACGTTGGTCAGTACAGCCAAAGATAATATCATCAACATATATTTGGCACACAAACAGTTCACCATCATAAGATTTCATAAAGAGAGTAGGGTCGAGTGAACCGGGTGTGAAGCCATTCTTCATGAAGAATTCCTTTAATGTATCATACCAGGCCCGAGGGGCTTGCTTGAGGCCATAGAGGGCCTTATTAAGTCTGAAGACTTTGTCAGGATTCTTTGGATCTTCAAAACCTGGGGGTTGAGCAACATATACTTCTTCCTCAAGCTTACCATTGAGGAATGCACTTTTCACGTCCATTTGATATAAGATGATATCATGATGATTAGCATAAGCAAGTAATATGCGAATAGCCTCAAGTCTAGCAACAGGTGCAAAAGTTTCATCGAAATCAATTCCTTCAACCTGTGTGTAGCCTTGAGCTACCAATCATGCCTTATTCCTTACCACAAGGCCATTTTCATCTTGCTTGTTGCGGTAGATCCACTTTGTGCCAATGATATTATGCTTGCGAGGATCTGGACGTTTGACCAGTTCCCAGACATTGTTGAGCTCGAACTGATGTAATTCTTCTTGCATAGCCTGAATCCACTCCGGCTCCAAAAATGCTTCATCTACCTTAGTGGGCTCTGTGATAGAGACAAAAGCATAGTGCCCACAAAAGTTAGATAAATGTGAAGCTTTTGAGCGTGTGAGAGGACCTGGCGCTTCAATGTCATCGATGATCTTGTCAACTTGTACTTCTTTTGCAACGCGAGGATGAGCTGGTTGTCGTCGAGGTATTTGATCATTTTCCTCAGCACCATTGTCTTCATCATTATCTTCAGGTGCGTCATCTCGACGTTCTTCGCGTACTGGAATGAATTCTTCAGCAAGTTCTTCAGTAGGAATGACATCCTCAGTTGCCTTGAACTTGATAGAATCCTTAGGTGCTGGTTCATCTAACACAGAAGGTAGGTGCTCTCTTTGCGAGCCATTAGTTTCATCGAACCGCACATCTACAGTTTCAACTATCTTGTGAAGAGCGATGTTGAAGACTCTGTAGGTGTGCGAGTCCTTTCCGTAACCAAGCATAAAACCTTCAGGTGCTTTCGGTGCAAATTTAGAATTGTGCTGAGGATCTCTAATCCAACATTTAGCACCGAAGACTTTGAAATAACTCACATTGGGTTTCTTGTCAGTGAGGAGTTCATAGGCCGTCTTCTTGAAGAATTTGTGAAGATATACTCTGTTGATGATGTGGCACGCAGTATCAATTGCATCAATCCAAAAACGATGAGGCGTTTTGTATTCATCAAGCATAGTGCGAGCCATCTCAACAAGAGTTCTATTCTTGCGCTCCACGACGCCATTTTGCTGAGGAGTATAAGGAGCAGATAACTCATGAGTAATACCAAGTTCATCAAGATAGTCATCAAGACCGGAATTCTTGAACTCAGTTCCATTGTCACTTCTGATGTGCTTGATCTTCACACCAAAGTTGGTTGAAGCCCTCAAAGAAAATCGTTTGAAGACTTCCTGCACTTCATGTTTGTAAGTAACAATGTGTACCCATGTATATCGAGAGTAATCATCAACAATGACAAAACCATATAGAGATGCAGCATTAGAGAATGCTGAGTAATGATTTGGTCCAAAGAGGTCCGTGTGAAGCAATTCGAATGGACAAGTAGTGGTCATGATAGTCTTCGCTGGATGCTTGGCCTTGGTCATTTTTCCATCTTCACAGGCTCCGCATAAGTGATCCTTGAGGAATTTGACATTCTCAATGCCAATGACATGCTTCTTCTTCGCAAGCGTGTGCAAATTCCTCATGCCTGCGTGACCAAGTCGTCGATGCCATAGCCAGCCTTCTGAAGCTTTTGCAAGTAGACACACGGCTGGTTGTGGTCCTGTAGAGAAATCAACAATATACAAATCTCCTCTCCTAAAGCCTTCGAAGGCTTTGGAATTGTCAGCTTCCATAATCACAACACAGCGATACTTGCCAAAGACAACAACCATATCAAGATCACAAAGCATTGAGACTGACATGAGGTTGTATCCTAAGGACTCAACAAGCATGACTTTGTCCATGTTTTTATCCTTAGAGATCGCAACCTTACCAAGACCCAATACCTGACTTTTGCCTTTGTCAGCAAAGATGATATGCTTCAGATGTGACGGTGATAAGGGAGCATCCATCAAAAGATTCTTGTCACCAGTCATGTGATTTATACATCCACTATCGAGGACCCATTCAGTGGTTTTGGGTTGATCATCCTGCAGATGAATTAGTGTAACTTACAATCTCATATGCTTCATTAGTGAAGAATATGATATCAAGTTCATCAGATGAATTTCATCAAGCAGTAAACAGATATAGCAGTAGGAGGACGTGTGAATGAAAATTCATTTCATCATGGTTAGCCTGCGTCCTTTCAGGCAATTTTTGTCAGGTCCCCAGCAAATTCTTCAGACGTTAAGGCACGTCTGGAGACCTGACCCTGCAGAAGAGATCAGTTCTTTTTCTTCACCACCCACATCTGAAGGGGTGGCAAAGAGTTCATCACTCTGCGAGCACCATATGAGAATGGTGGCATAGAAGCCAAACCATTTCGTTTCACATAAGAGGGGTTAGGGTAAGCATATGAATAAGCAGAGAAATTCTTCGAGGACTTATGAACATATTGATTTGAACAATAATGTGCATATTCGTAGCCCTTAGCTCTACCCTGCGAAACAGAGTTGTTAGCACGGTGATAATCATGTGAGGACTTTGATCCATTTGAGGAATTTGATCCATATGAAGAATTTGGTCCATATGAAGAGTTTGATCTGGGGTTCCTATTCTTCACAGGTGGTGTCATGAGGACATTCACCTAAAGACTTTCAACATAACTTTTGGGAACCCAAATTTTCTTCATAGGGGAACCGTTCCTGCAGTTAGTCCCAACATATCTAGCAAATACTTCACCATTCTGATTTTTGAACAGTTTATAGTTGGAGTCAAATGACTCATCAGAAGAATGAGGAGATTCACATGTAAAGCCAGATAAGTTGGATGGATCAACTAGAGGTCCCTTTGCAGCAACCCATGAGGTTTTGGGGTACTGCTCAGGTTTCCAATATGTTCCATCAGCATTAAGTTTCCTCTCAAAGGCAATACCCTCTTTCCTAGGGTTTCTGTTGAGGATCTGCTTTTTGAGCACATCACAAAGAATCTGATGCCCTTTGAGGCTTTTGTACATGCCTGCAGTGTACAGTTCCTTCAGCCCTGCATCGTCAGTGATACTAGCAATGTCCTCAGATGAGGAATTAGTGATAGCAGAGGCAGGTGAAGAATTTGTAACAGTTGAAGCATTTGAACATTCAGGTGAAGAATTAGCAGATTCATGTTCAATGCACTTTAAGCATGGAGGAACAAATTCTTCCTGAGAAGTGCTGATTTGTTGAGCAAGTAATGAATCGCGCTCCTTCTGAAGATCTTCATAACTCACTCTTAGCTTCTCAAGATCTTGCTTTCTTTGAAGAAATTCATAAGAAAGTTTCTCATGATCAGATAAGAGAGTGTTATGATGACTTTGAAGGTTATCAAACCTAGACTGAAGTCTCTGAAGATTTTCAGTCAGGGCTTTAGTGCGATCCATTTCTTCACCCAACATATCATCACTTTTGTCTAGAATGTTTTGAACCTTTTCCAAGGCATGTTGTTGTTTGGTGGCAATGCAAACAAGTTTGGTATAGCTAGGTTCAATATCATCATCAGATTCATCATCATCAGATTCACAGTCACTAAATTCAGACGAGGAATATTCGGCTACCTCGTCACCCTTTGCCATGAGACATGATGCAGACGATGATGATTCTGGCTCGAAAGTCATCGTTTTGAGAGATTCCTTGAAGTCCTCAAATCAGGGATCATGACGGGTTCGATGACCTTCATAAACGTCGGAGATTCGGTCCCAGATAAGCTTTGCATTGCAAAGATGCATAATGTGCCTGAATTGGTCTCTGGATAGGCAGAAACAGATGATATCCTTCGCCATGCAATCAAGTCGAGTGTATTTGCGAATATCATCTGCATTCGCCGACTTGCATAGACCAGTAAGACCAATCTCAGTGACGGTCCACAGCTCGCTGTCCCTTGCCATGAGGCGCTTCCTCATCATGGCCTTCCACTTGGGATAATCATGACCGTCAAAGATAGGGCATGTCACTTTCTTCATACCTGCGGTCGACATAACTAAACTCCAGGCAGTTAAACGAAAATCACACAGAACAAGGGAGTACCTTGCTCTGATACCAATTGAAAGTGCGTTATGTCGACTAGAGGGGGGGTGAATAGGCGATTTTTATGAATTCTTCACTGAGGAATTTGCCGGTGAGGAAATTCCTTAGCGAAGAACTATTAGCAGCGGAATAAGTACTTAGAAGTAAGCATAACAGAATGCACGCATGGTCATCATGATAAAATGAAGACTAGCACAGAGTATAGAAAGCGTAATCACAGGATAACACAAGATGAAGACAAACAGACTGAAGAAATTGAACTGAGGAAATTGAGAAAGTCTTCAGTCAAAGTCTTCAAACACAGATATGAACAAACACTCAACACAGTAATGAGGAAATGAAAGGGTTGAGGAAATAGAACCGGTTAGGTTGGTGAAGACAATGATTTGGTAGACCAGTTGCAACTGCTGTCTCAGTTGTACGTCTGGTTGGAGCGGCTGAGTATTTAAACTTGAGGACATGCAGTCCCGGACACCCAGTCGCTGAGCACGCAGCTCAGGACACCCAGTCCTCACCGTATTCTCCTTGAACTAAGGTCACACAGACCTCATCCAATCACTCGTGGTAAGTCTTCAGGCGACTTCCAAACCTTCACAGACTTGGTCACTCGGCGATCTACAATTCCTCTTGGATGCTCTAGACCTTGATGCCTAACCGTCTGGAAGAAGCACAGTCTTCAAAGGTAACAAGCGCCGGATCCACGCAGGATCAATTTCTTCAGTGATGCTCAATCACTTTGGGTTTGTAGGGGTTTTGTTTTGGGTTTTCCTCACTCGATGATTTTCGCTCAAAGTCCTCAGAGGATGGGTTGCTCTCAAATGACAAGTGTCAAGTTCTCTCGGAGCAGCCAACCAGCTAGTGGTTGTAGGGGGCGGCTATTTATAGCCTAGGGAGCAGCCCGACATGATAAGACATAAATGCCCCTCAATGATATGACCGTTAGGTGGATAAGATATTTTGGGACAGCTGGCGTGCAGCATAGCAACGGTCGGAAATTTGACTCTCAAATTCCTCAGGGCTATCATGTTCCTCACTGCGTAGGTAATTCGCACTGGCGAATTCCTAACTCCTCAGTCAGAACAAAATCATCAGCGACCAGGAGAACTTCGTCTCTGTCACTGAAGAAAGTGACTGAACTGTATGAGATTTCCAAAGGCTTCACTCGAAGGGATTGGTAGGTGTAGGATTTGAGTTGAGCATCACATGGAAATTTTGCTTAGTATTTCCTCGACCCCCTTTAACAGTACGGTGTTTCCTATGACTCAAGAAGGTGAAAATGAAACTACGAAAACAAAATTCTTCACAATTCATGTTCCACAAATGAATACCAAGTCTTCAAGGTCACACCAATTTCTTCACTTTCAAAGTCTTCAGAAAGTCTTCAGAATATCAAAGTCTTCAGTTGAAGAACTTCATTTTTAGGGGTCGACTTTCTCTGTAAATATCAAACTCCTTATAGACTTATAGACCTGTGTACACTCACAAATGCATTAGTCCCTTAACCTATAAGTCTTCAATACACCAAAATCACTAAGGGGCACTAGATGCACTTACAGTACAACAATGAACCAATCATAGAGCGATAAACTTTTTGATCAACCGGTTCACCATCTTTGGTCAAGTCAAGATGTCCACTAGTAGGCATGGGTGTAGTCATACCTTTGCATTCTTGCATATTGAACTTCTTGAATAAGTCCTTGGTGTATTTCGTTTGAGAGACAAAAGTACCTTTCTTAGTTTGCTTGATTTGCAAACCGAGAAAGAATTTGAGTTCACTCATCATCGACATCTCAAACTTCTCCGACATTAGCTTTCCAAACTTCTCACTAAAGTGAGGGTTAGTCGAACCAAATATAATATCATCAACATAGATTTGGCACACAGATAATTCTCCATTAACCCTTTTAGTAAAAAGAGTAGAATCAAATTTTCCAATTTCAAACCCCTTTTCAATAAGGAACTTGGTTAAGCATTTATACCAAGCTCTAGGAGCTTGTCTAAGTCCATAAAGAACTTTGCAAAGTTTGTAAACATGATTAGGTTTCTTAGGATTGATAAAGCCGGGAGGTTGCTTAACATAAACTTCCTCCTCTATTTCACCGTTTAGAAAAGCACTTTTAATGTCCATTTGGTACAAGGTGATATCATGGTGATTAGCATAGGCAAGTAAGATGCAAATGGACTCAAGTCTAGCAACAGGGGCATATGTCTCACCATAGTCCATACCTTCGACTTGAGTGTAGCCTTGGGCGACGAGACGTGCTTTGTTGCGAACTACTTGTCCATCTTCATCTTGCTTGTTGCGAAACACCCATTTGGTATCGATGATGTTATGGTTGTTGTCGGGCTTCTCAACCAATGTCCAAACTTGGTTTCTCTCAAAGTTGTGTAGCTCTTCATGCATGGCTTTTATCCAATCTGGATCTTCCAAAGCTTCTTCAACCTTCATAGGTTCAATGCTAGAGATGAATGAATAATGTTCACAAAAGTTAGCTAAACGAGTTTTAGAGCGAGTGATTCTCCCGGTTTCGATATCATTGTAGATTTGGTTGACGGGATGGTCTCTGGCAACTCTTGCTCGAACTCGTGAAAGCTTTTGCTTGGATCTTGGTTCAACATCTTCTTCATCTTGTTCTTCTTCTTGGCCTTCTTCATTGTTGTTGACGTTGTCGTTCTCTTGTCGTGGTGGAGAAGGAGTTTGTTGACATTCATCTTGGTGTGCTTCCTCGTTTTCTTCATCTTGGTGTGTCCCACTTATGGATGTTTCCATATCAACTCTTGGTTCACCTTGTCGTGAGGTAGAAGCTTCCACCTGGACGGACGAGGTACTCTCCTTCACCTCCGTTGGACGAATCTTGCCAATAGACAAATCTTGGATTGCTTCCGAAGGATCTTTGTCTCCTACATCAATTGGCAATTGCTCTACTTGCGAGCCGTTAGATTCATCAAACTTCACATCTACCGTCTCTTCAACCTTTCGAGTGAAATTGTTGTAGACACGGTAAGTGTGAGAGTTTGAGCCATAACCAAGTAGGAATCCCTCATGAGACTTAGGAGCAAATTTAGAACGACGATGCTTATCAAGAATGTAGCACTTTGAGCCGAATACTCGAAAGTATCCAACTTGGGGTTTGTTACCAGTGAGGAGCTCGTATGCCGTCTTGCCGAGTAGCTTGTGAAGATACAAGCGATTTGTTGCGTGCCAAGCTGTCTCAACCGCTTCTGCCCAAAAGTGCTTCAGCGTCTTGTACTCATCAAGCATCGTTCTTGCCATTTCGATGAGCGTTCGGTTCTTCCTCTCAATAAATCCATATTGTTGAGGTGTGTACATAGCCGAGAACTCATGTGAAATCCATTCTTCGTCAAGAAAGGTGTCCACATTTGTGTTCTTGAACTCTGTTCCGTTGTCGTTCTGAACCTTCTTGATCTTCACTTCAAACTTATTTTGGGCTTTCCTCGCGATGCTTTTGAAGATCTTTTGGACCTACGATTTATCATCGAGAAAGAACACCCACGTAAATCTTGAAAAATCATCAACTATAACTAGACCAAAAGAATTTCCACTGAGACTTTTGTAAGCGTTGGGACCAAAGAGATCCATGTGAAGTAGCTCGAGTGGCCTCCTTGTGGTCATGATGTTCTTCACGGGATGCCTTCCTCCAACCTGTTTACCTGCTTGACAAGCGCTGCAAAGTCTATCCTTATCAAATATGACATCATTAATGCCAAGGATATGATTACCTTTAATAAGCTTGTCAAGATTTTGCATGCCCACATGACCTAATCGTCTATGCCATAACCAACCTTTAGAAGATTTAGCAATGAAGCAAGTTCTAGGTTGAGCCTTTTTAGTGAAATCAACAATGTATAGATCACCTCTACGCATACCGGTAAGGACCATTTTATGATTGTCCCTACGAAACACTTGACAATCTATTTCAGTAAATAGGACATTGAAACCGAAATCAGCAAGCCTAGATACTGAAAGTAAATTGTATCCAAGAGATTCAACGAGCATTGCATTTTGTATGGAGCTATCATGTGATATGGCCACCTTACCGAGGCCAACCACCTTACCCTTTGAGTTGTCACCGAAAGTGACAAACTTTCGAGGACCGGTGTTTTCAGCAAGCTCACGAAACATATATTTATCTCCGATCATGTGATCGGTACATCCACTATCAAGAACCCATTCCTTTCCTCTGCCATATATCCCCGAAGATTTTCCATAAGACCAAAGTGTCTCACTGCATCATCAAGATCAAAGTCATCATCATCCTCATCATAGTATCCATGTTCAACATCGTCATGTGGTGGATCAATTCCTAGAGAGGGTGAATCGTTAGAGTGAGTTTGACAATGATCTCCTTTATGAATCCTAGTAGCTTCGGAGATAATACCGCTAATGATTCCAACATCTCCTTTGGCACGCATAAGGTTTGTAAGTTCAAATAGACAGTCACCAAACATAGGATCATTGGAATTTATCTTACTCAAGGCAATGGACTTATGGAGAATTTCATCTTGATTTTTCAAGGAATAATTCAGAAATCATTCCTCAATAAATTTCCATATAGTGTAGGCACACTCAAGAGTAGGCAAATTTCCAATCAAGTTTCTAGGCAAGCCTCTAGTGATAAGATTAACAGCTTTAAGATTGCGAATCATGTCAATTGACTCATCAAGAGTAGGATGCTTAGGATCAACATGAGGTGCACAAGGGCTAGCAATGTACTTGTTCAAATGATATTTATTGAAAATCACAAGCATCTCATTTTTCCACTCATGAAAATACTCTCCGTCAAGTATAGGCACTCTATGTCTAAGACTCTCCAAAGTAGACTCATCCATCTTCCTCCAATGGTGATTAAACCAAAGTAATGGAGACCAATGCTCTGATACCAATTGAATGGATCGAGAAGAGGTGTCTAGAGGGGGGTGGGGTGATTAGACACTATGTACCAGAAGTTACAGTTTTTAATTTCCTTAAGTTGAAGTGGAGTTGGCACAAGTTTAACAATCACAATACATATCAAGCAAGCATGCAAAGAGTATATGGGCAGCGGAATGTAGAGCATGCAACTTGCAAAAATGTAAAGGGATGGGATTGAAGTGTGCAAACGCAATTTGGAGACACGGAGATTTTTGAGCCATGGTTCCGATAGGTGGTGCTATCGTACATCTACATTGATGGAGACTTCAACCCACGAAGGGTAACGGCTGCGCGAGTCCACGGAGGGCTCCACCCACAAAGGGTCCATGAAGAAGCAACCTTGTCTATCCCACCATGGCCATCGCCCACGAAGGACTTGCCTCACTAGGGGTAGATCTTCATGAAGTAGGCGATCTCCTTGCCCGTACAAACTCCCTGGTTCAACTCCACAATCTTGTCGGAGGCTCCCAAGTGACACCTAGCCAATCTAGGAGACACCACTCTCCAAGAAGTAACAAATGGTGTGTTGATGATGAACTCCTTGCTCTTGTGCTTCAAATGATAGTCTCCCCAACAATCAACTCTCTCTCACTGGATTTGGATTTGCTGGAAAGAAGATTTGAGTGGAAAGCAACTTGGGGAAGGGTGGAGATTAAGATTCATATGGTAGGATTGGAATATCTTGACCTCAACACAAGTGTAGGTGGTTCTCTCTCAGAAAATGTAAGTTGGAAGTGTAGGCATGTTCTGACGGCTTTCTCCATGAATGAAGAGTGTGTGGAGGGGTATATATAGCCTCCACACAAAATCTAACCGTTACACACAACTTACCAATCTCGGTGGTACCGAATTGAGAAACTCGGTCGAACGATTTAGCAAATGATGTGACCATTAGGATTTTCGGTGGGACCGACATGCAACTCGGTAGGACCGATATGGTTAGGGTTAGGGCATAATGTCATCTTGGTGAGACCGATTACACAAACTCGGTGAGACTTATTTTGGTAATAAGATAACCAGAGAGTTGGTCTGGCAAACTCGGTGGGACCGATTCGCTCATCTTGGTAAGACCGAAATGTTACAAAAAGGAAACAGAGAGTTTGCATTGTAATCTCGGTAGGACCATTACACAAACTTGGTGGGACCGATTTTGGTAATGGATACATACAGAGAGATTACAATCCCATCTCGGTGAGACCGAGATCCCTATTGGTGAGACCGATTTGCCTAGGGTTTGTGGCGGTGGCTATGACATCTGAACTCGGTGGCACCGCATAGAAAGAATCGGTGGGGCCGAGCTTGACTTTTGGTTTAGGTCATAAGTGGATGTGAGAAAGTAGTTGAGGGCTTTGGAGCATATCACTAAGCATTTTGAGCAAGAACCTCATTAGGCAACACCTCATCCCTCCTTGATAGTATTGGCTTTTCCTATAGACTCAATGTGATCTTGGATCACTAAAGTACAAAATGTAGAGTCTTGAGCTTTGAGCTTGAGCCAATCCTTTTGTCCTTAGCATTTTGAGGGATGCACTTCCTCTAGTCCATGCCACTCCATTGTTGAACTTATCTGAAACATACTAGGTAAAGGTATTAGTCCAACAAGAGATATGTTGACATTAATTACCAAAATCACCCAGGGAGTACATGTGCTTTAACATGGCTTATGTAATGTGGGTGCTAGTGTGAGTGAAATTCCTTTTACCTTATATCAAGAAATTATGAATGATATTGCACCTGCTGAGATAGAAGATATTGATGTTACTATTAAGCCTGCCAATAGAGATACTATTTCACAAATTGGGATTGTTAGAGCTATTGAAGTCTTGTGTGGGAAAATTAAATACCCTACTAATTTTCTTGTTCTTGGTTCCCCACAAGATGATTTTTGTCCCATTATATTTGGTAGACCTTTCTTGAACACTGTTAATGCTAAGATAGACTGTGACAAAGATATTGTTACCACCGGTTTAGGGGATATGTCTCATGATTTTATTTTTTCTAAACTTCGTAGACAACCCCTTGATAAAGAACTGCCTAGTAAGGATTAAATTATTGGTCTTGCTTCTATTTACGTGCCTCATACTGATCCTTTAGAACAATATTTGGTAGACCATGAAAATGATATGTTTATGAATGAAAGATAGGAATTAGCTAGAATATTCTTTAATCAAGGGCCTATTTTGAAACACAATTTCCTGTTGAAATCCTTGGGGATCCTCCTCCACCCAAGGGTGATCCCATCTTTGAGCTTAAACAATTACCCGATACTTTGAAATATGCTAATCTTGATGAAAAGAAGATATATCATGTTATTATTAGTGCTAACCTTTCAGAGCATGAAGAAAAGAAACTATTGAAAACTCTAAAAAAGCACCGTGCCGCTATTGGATATACTCTTGATGATCTTAAGGGCATTAGTCCCACTCTATGTCAATACAAAATTAATTTGGAGCCTGATGCTAAACCAGTTGTTGATCATCAACGACGGTTAAATCCTAAGATGAAAGAAGTGGCAAGAAATGAAATACTAAAGCTTTTGGAGGCATGTATAATTTATCCTATTGCTGATAGTAGATGGGTAAGTCCTGTTCATTGTGTCCCTAAGAAGGGAGGTAATACTGTTGTTCCTAATGATAAGAATGAATTGATTCCACAAAGAATTGTTACAGGTTATAGAATGGTAATTGATTTTCACAAATTAAACAAAGCTACTAGGAAAGATCATTACCCTCTACCATTTATTGACCAAATGCTAGAAAGACTATCCAAACATACACATTTATGCTTCTTAGAGGACCAAGAAAAGACCACTTTTACTTGCCCTTTCGGTACCTGTGCTTATAGACGTATGTCTTTTGGTTTATGCAATGCACCTGCTACCTTTCAAAGATGTACGACTGCTATATTCTCTGACTTTTGTGAAAAGATTGTTGAGGTTTTCATGGATGATTTCTCTGTTTATGGAACTTCCATTGATGATTGCTTAAGCAACCTTGATCGAGTTTTGCAGAGATGCGAAGAAACTAATCTCGTCTTGAAGAGGGAGAAGTCCACTTTATGGTTAATGAAGGTATTGTATTGGGGCATAAAATTTCTAAAAGAGGTATTGAAGTTGATAAAGCTAAAGTAGACGCTATTGAAAAGATGCCGTGTCCTAAAGATATCAAAGGTATAATAAGTTTCCGGTGTCATGGAAACGTCACGGCAGATGTCCTAGTGTGAGGACTTAGTCGTGAGGCTAACACATCCATGCGGTAGCTTGAGAGGGGTTAATCAAGATAAGAGACACAACACACAAGACAAGGATTTAGACTGCTTCGGGCCCCGGGAAACATCATCCGGTAATAGCCCTACATGCTGTTTGTGGCTAGGTCTCATTATGATCATGAGGGAGTCGTCGGTAAGCCGGCTCTTTGTGTCTAGCCCTAGAGATTGTTTCTTCTTACTTGTCCCCCTTTGGGGAGCCCTGCCCCTCCTTATATATGTTGAAGGGGCGGGTTACATGACTAGTCCTAATAGGATTAGGATTACTCTGTTACAAGCGGAGTCCTAGTCTTTCTTCCTTTGTAAGGGAAAATTCCTTATGATTTCCTCTTAAGCCGGCCCACCATAACATGAGCCGGCCTTCTGGGCCTTGGGCCTAGTCCTCTATATGACCCGCCATCGGGGTCATTAGTGAGTCGACAGGCTTATATGTCATCAATCCTTCGGCGGGTTATCAATGAAACGCCAAGTCCCAGCTGGGTCATGTATCCGGCCGGGTCATGCCGCGGGGTATATCCCTGACATTAGCCCCCAGTTTAATTTGGATTCATCCATGTTAAACTGATCCTGTAAAACAAACACAAGAACAATTTTGAAAGATTATGCTCCGGGTTAAGAACTCTTGTAAGCCGACACTTGATCATCCTTAAGTTCTTGTCATTTCCTCCTTCTGGAAAGTACGGATCAATAAACCAACTTTATAATCAATTTGCTTTGTAGAAGAAATAAAGAATCCATTTGAGTCGGCCTTCAATGCTCTGACTTGACAAAAATATTGGTCTTGAAATACTCATCTGATTTTTAACCGGCTTGAAGATGTAGAAACTTGCCAATTTATGATTACAAAAATTGCCGGGTTATAAATAGATGATGCTGAGTCATAGTTGTTGCCGACGCTAGGTCATAATTATTGGTGATGCCAGGTCATGATTGTTGGTGACGCCGGGTCAATCTAGTCTGCTCAAAACTGAGAATTTGAAATATTTTCTCCCTTATATGTATATCACCTGTAGCCCCCAAGTGCCGGGTCATTATGCAATAATGAGCAGGGACTTTGTAGATATGATCATGTAGACTTGAGCAGCAACATGTAGCCCCCAAGGGCCGACTCAGTAAGATAATACTAAGCTGGGAATTTGTATATAATTCATTGATAATAACATCATATGATGTAATCTCCACCATGGGGCTTGAACCCACGTCCACAAGGTTAAGAGCTTTGTACTCTACCAACTGAGTAGTGGACCTTTCAATATAATGGATTAAGGCTTGTGCACCTTGAATTTTGACAAGAGAAATTGGTAGCACCCAAGGGTCGTCTCATTACAATGGGATGAGTCGGGTCTTCAATAAGTTGATCAAAAAATGACTTTGCATTAGCCCCCAAGTGCCATGGTGCATGCTGGCAGTGACATGGGACTTGCATATTTGATGTAATCTTAATTTGAATAATGTAGCCCCCAAGTGCTGGGTCGTAAGCCTGCAGTGACTCAGGACTATTCGCTTCATTGTAGAATAAATCATATCCATTGATAAAATAATAGCCATTGCGCCCAAGCGACTTTGAATACCTTATCTATTGACAAGTAAATTCGGAGTTTAAATACCTGGCGGCTCTTGGTTGATGGCGATTTAATACGCCTCCATTGTAAGCCGAATTTTTTATAACCCGACGGCTTATAGCCTTAGAGAAAATCCAGAACGGATAATCATTTTGAAGCATCAATTTTGATGATGAGTTTGAATTTAAACATTTAGATATGTCATAGTTCTGCAAATCCTGCATAGAGTTTAAACAACATATGTCCTGGTGACTTAACGTCAAAACCAGGGCAGGTAATAACCCAAACATAATATAGTCTTTATGCAAGTATGGAAAAGACTAGAATTAAGGCCATTCAAGCCTAAACATACTGGCGATTTAACGTCAAAAGCCAGGTCGGGTTATCAAACCTCACATATTTATATAACAAGGGAAACATACCTGTAGAATTGACTTAGACTGTCAACTTACATCACCATATGAAGTGAAGGTAACAATCCAATGATTTATAAGCGCATTATTCCCATGGCGCAATCCAAAATGATACTGGCGACTTAAAGTCCATAGCCAGGGCCAGTTTAGAAAAACATGTGATAGAATCATACTGCCGGCTTATGAGACCAATGCAGTAAGGGTGATAACCCAACCTTTTAGAAGCTAATAATTCCAAATATTTATGATTGTCATATGCTGGCGACTTATCATCGCAAGTCAAGCCGCGTTAAATAGAAACCACACATATATGCTTCAGATATGAGCAAAAAGATCTCAAGACAAACCCAAAAGACTGTTTTCAAAAAACTTAAGCCAAACAGAGAGAAAAGGAGAGGCTTCTGATTTAAATACGACCAGTAAGCCGGACCAAAAGGGGTTAAGCTATGATTCAAATACGATCAAAATGCCCCCTAGTGGTTTTGGCATTGCGCCGATCAAGAGGGTACCGTCAACTATGTTCTCTTTGGTTCGAATACGACCTATGTTTGAACAGGAAGCCCCCAAATGACCTTGAGACTTTTTTAACGACTCTGATTCGAATACGATCAAAGTCGGACCCAAAAGGGGTTAAGCTATGATTCGAATACGATCAAGAAGCCCGCAAGTGGGTTTGGCATTGGGCCTATCAAGAGGGCATCAACAACTATGTTCTCTTTGGTTCGAATATGACCTATGTTTGAATAGGTAGCCCTCAAATGACCTTGAGACTTTTTTAACGACTTTGATTTGAATACGATCAAAGTCGGACCCAAAAGGGCTGAACCTATGATTCGAATACGATCAGCCCCCAATGGTCATTGAAGCAGGGTACCTATGTTTGAGTGATGCTTTGCAACAGACTCTCTTTGGTCCCTTTAATTTTTCTGAGAACTCAAACTTGTGAGTAATGAATTCTTCTTGAACCGGGCGTTGAGCCGGATATTGAAAGCTTCAGAGCTTTGTGGGAGATAGATTTCCCTTGAGCCGGATTTTAAACCGGAATTCTTCATTTTGAGTTGGATATTTTCTGATGGCCTTTAAACTGGCAACATTTACTGAGCTATGTCCATGTAGCCCCCGAGTCTTTAAGACGACTCAATGAGTTGGCTTGAGATTCTCCATAGTTGACCGTGATATAGACCGGTTTGAGTCCTGTATTGGAGAACTTGCAAGCCAAAGTAATTGCTCTTTTTAAAGAAAATAATATGTAATAAAAATATACTGGATGGATTTCACCTGATATGTCAGTCCAGTGATTATCCACCGCGGAGTTGATGATCACCATGGTGAAGGTGAAATCAATTCACGTGTGAGCCAGCCGCGGTGTTGTAAGCCACGCGGACGGGCGAGTTAATCATAGGTGCGGTAAGCCACGTGAACGGGCGAGTCAGCCGCTTCGTGTTGATGTAGCAGGGGCGGCGACCTACACACATACTCGTCGAGCAGCACGGCACGGACAAGCGCTATGCAAAAATAATGCTGATGAACGCCCCTTGCGCGACACCTTGGTAATAAACAAGTAGTCCTGCAAAAACAATATCACGGACCAGAGTAATTGTTCTTTGACAAAAACAATATGTGCTAAAATATATAGAAAGGGTAGCACCTCGTAGTATCGTGAAGTGGACATAGCAGTTCACATCAATTAGTATCAGATCAATCAACCAGTACTAGTACTCCTATAGAAACATTAGTAACTTTAGTAACCAAGGGGTACAATATCCTTGATTTCACGTGGATTAAGTAGTACTCCCAGTAGTTGACGTGACTTGTATTGATCAATATGGAAGCAGCAATGGCCAAAATAAAAGCCAGAGAAAAGAACATAGGAAAAAGCGACTCTCATTCGCTTGATTTCTTCTCACACATGCACCAATATTAGAAGTAGTATTACGACGACTCAGTGGACATGAGCGAGTCATGACTGCGCGTGCGCGGAGCAGAGCAGAAGACCAAGGGAGCGTCAGGCGGCTCATGCCACTGCTGGAGGCGAAGACTAAGTAGAGTGTGGAGGAGTGACGGGCCAAGGCAGCAAGGCAGAGGCAACCTGCGGGCGCGGCGACCCAAAGATAGCGAAGCGACAGAGGAAACGTGACCGCAGCAGCTCGAGGACAGCATGATATGGCATGGCGGTTCAGCAACAAGGGCCACAGCAGCTCGGCGCCCAACGATGGCTTGCAGGCGTTTTGAGGCAGTCCTCCATCAACTCACGGGCGACCCATGATAAAGGCGAAGGGTGGGGCCAGACATAGAGACGGCTCATCCCCGGGTTTGCTCAATACTTCATATCCATTCACAATCTTCAGGTCTTTTTTATTCAATAGTTTTCCAGTCTGATGGGCTACGAAGGTCCTTGATTCCTGAATTAGGAGCAGCGGAGAAGGGGGCATCGGGCCACGCCAGACACAGACGGAGGAACAGTGAGCAGGCCAGGCGCACCGGAGCCGACCGGGGCAGGGCCGGGGAGGCAGCCAAGGCTGCACCAACGAGGTCCTCGAGCTGATGCAGAACGGAATAGAGGCACCTCGGTAGCAGAGTAAGGCCGGGACGGCGGCTTGGATGCGGGTCTCCGGCGAGGACTGCCCGCAACGGCAACAGCGACTGTGGCTCAGGGGCCGGTTCCAGGCCAGAAGGCTCAGTGGCCAACAACTGAATAGCTTGGCCATGGCGGCTCAGTGGAGACGACCTTTGACCTTTGACCGCGGCAACAGACGTGCACCCGACGAACGAGTGGAAAAGCCGGAGTGGCTCACTAGCACGACGGCTCACGGGTAGGAGGCGTCGCAGCATAGTAGACGGAGGAGGGGCCGGGCGGCCAGTCCCGGCAAGGGTGGCCCGACGGCAGCGGTGATGGCAAAGTGCGGATGGGGCCGTAGTCTCCACTTACAGGACGGCGGCGACCGAGATCGGCCGAAGGGGAGAAAACAGGTGGAGCGATAGCGACTTGATGGCGGAAACCGAGTCTCCTATCCCAATCCACTTAGGGGTCGTGGGCTCTTTCCCTTTTTTTAATCTAATCACGTCTGGACTTCTCAGGACTTGGTGGATCCAACCGTAACCCTGGAACAAGTTGTACGCATACGTGCAGCAGATCAACTTCCTTGTCAACCTCGGATTCGGCGCAGAAACGGTTTCGACGGATCGCTTCGTCACATCCAGCGACACAGACGAAGGAACCCTAACCTCTTGATCTCAAAGCTTGTGCTGTAAACTCCAAAGCTAATCATGATTCTAATCACTAAACCATCTTTTCTTCATCTGACCAATCGCGAGCTCGACGATCCCTGGATAAGATCCCTTCAAGAACTCAACACCACCATGCGCAGGCCCCACGGTGGGCGTCAACTGTCATGGAAACGTCAGACAAATGTCCTAGTGTGAGGACTTAGTCATGAGGCCAACGCATTCATGCGGTAGCTTGAGAGGGGTTGATCAGGACGAGAGACGCAACACACATGACAAGGATTTAGACTGCTTCGGGCCCCGGAAAACATCATCCGGTAATAGCCCTACATGCTGGTTGTGGCTAGGTCTCATTATGATCATGAGGCAGTCATTGGTAAGCCGGCTCTTTGTGTCTAGCCCTAGAGATTGTTTCTTCTTACTCGTCCCCCTTTAGGGAGCCCTGCCCATCCTTATATATGTTGAAGGGGCGGGTTACATGACTAGTCCTAGTAGGATTAGGATTACTATATTACAAGCGGAGTCCTAGTCTTGCTTCCTTTGTAAGGGAAAATTCCTTATGCTTTCCTCTTAAGCCGGTCCACCATAACATGAGCCGGCCTTCTGGGCCTTGGGCCTAGTCCTCTATATGACCCGCCATCGGGGTCATTAGTGAGTCGCCAGGCTCGTAATTCGTCAATCCTTCGCCGGGTTATCAATGAAACTCCAAGTCCCAGCCGGGTCATGTATCCAGCCGGGTCATATCGTGGGGTATATCCCCGACACTTGGTCATGCTAGTTTCTATAGGAGGTTTATTAAAGACTTCTCTAAAATTTCTAGGCCTCTCACTAATCTCTTGCAAAAATATGTTCCTTTTGTTTTTGATGATGATTGTGTAGAAGCATTCGAAATACTTAAGAAAGCCTTGATTTCTGCACCTATTGTTCAACCACCTGATTGGAAGTTACCCTTTGAAATCATGCGTGATGCTAGTGATTATGCTGCTGGTGCTATTCTTGGGCAAAGAGTTGATAAGAAATTGAATGTCATTCATTATGCTAGTAAAACTCTAGACAATGCCCAGAGAAATTATGCTACTACTGAAAAGGAATATTTAGCAGTTGTTTTCGCTTGTGATAAGTTCAGATCTTATATTGTTGATTCAAAAATAACTATTCACACTGATCATGCTGCTATTAAATATCTTATGAAAAATAAAGACGTTAAACCTAGACTTATTAGATGGGTTCTGTTGGGGATATGACTACTGAGTATAAACCACCCAGGAGGGGCCGGATTATACTCACAAGGAGTCATCTATGTAGAAGCTCATGATGATGAAGGCTATGGTGCTTTAATACATAATCTTAGAGGCCCAGAGCACAATGGCGGATTAGGGCCTATGTATGTAAACTGCCTTGCAATGTGTAACTTGTATTGTAAGGTAGGGAAAGGAAGAAACCGAGCCAGACGCTTGTATGAGCCGGCCTCGGGATTCTGTAGACTGGCTGGGCGTCAACCTATGTATATAAAGGGATGACCCGATGATGGTTCAGGAACATAAAACAACAACTCGAGAACTAGGCAAACCATATTTTCTCCCTGGTGATCGAGACCCCATCAAAAACACCACAACTGGATCGTAGGCTTTTACCTTCACCGCAAGGGGCTGAACCAGTATAAACTCCCCGTGTCCTTTGTATGGTTTAACCCCTCTAAGCTAACCTAGTCGCGATGGCTCCACGACTAAGTCCTCACACTAGGACATCTGACGTGATAATTCCACGACAGTTGGCGCCCACCGTGGGGCTATCGCACGACGGTTTCAAGTTCTTGGAGGGCAAGTTCGAAAGGCTCAAGGGATATGTAGTGGGCCGGATGACCAAACGTCGTCGCGGCAAGCTCTACATCGACGACGCAGGCTGGGGCCCCGACGCCGGCTCAATCGAGTATGGGTACCGGGTCCCCTTCGGGGGAATTCACGTCTTCATCAGCAAGATCAGCGAACCGGGCCCTGAAGCAGACATCTTCATCGACCTCATCGAGACGGCTCAGAGTGCGAGCCCTTCCCGGGTTCAGCCCACCATGAAGCGTGCGTTCGTAGGATTCATCCATGGTACCGAATCTGAACCGGTATCTGATGGTGAGACGGCCATCTATTTCGATGGCGAGTCATCCACCGGCGAGACCGAGTCTTTGTATCAAGTGCAGGATGGCCTGTTCGAGGGTTGTTCCAATGGCGACAGTATTTTGGACCCCTTTGAACTGCCAAACCGGGTTGCAATCTTCATGGCTGGCACACAGCTCGCGCCTCAATCTTCAACAGCGACGACGATGATTTCCGGATCAGTAGCCGGGGCAGGAGGCCCCGCACGCCTGCCGGCTCAAGTCTTGTCTGATTTGTTGGATGCTTTAGCAACATTGTTGACCACAGAGGTTAATCCGGATAATCGGGATGAGCATAATGCGGAGGTCAGAAAGTTGCGGGATCAGATAGATCAGGCTAAGGAGGACATGGCAGCTGAAGAAACCAGGATGGCTGAGGAACGTGCCGCTTTAGATGCCCAGTCACAGAGGATTCAGGCCAAGAACTACCAGCTCTTGCTGGATCAGAACGCTTCGAATGACGTATTGAGGAGGAGACATCAGTTCCGCCTACTGCCGGTTTACGAAGCGATGAATCTCTTCAATACTCCAGGAACAGGGCCCAGTAACCTAGCAGCGGTAAACCGGACCGCAGCGCCTAGGACCGGAGCGCCGGATCAACCACGGGTGATGGACCCGCCTCGACGAACGAATAACGCGCCACAGTATATGACACCCCCGCCGGGTCACTTCTCCACCCCTTTGGACAACATGATTCCTGCGGCATCTCGATTGGCGGCTATTCCAATGGAGGGTGAGTCTCTAGCGGAGGTTGAGATGCGGCGGGCCAGGGATCTTCTTCAAACCGCTATGGTGCACCAACAAGCCTACTCGTATAGTCGGGACAGAATTCACTCGACCCCTCGCCCAAGCAAAAGTTACATCAGGCACATTGAGGAACCCGCTGTCTCAAGCAGTGCGCGGAACCATGACGCCCCTCGGGGACCTAATGCGGCGCGCGGTGGTGCAAATGCTCAGGATGTGGTGGATAATGGTAGAGAGCGACGGGAGGCAGAGTTAGCGGCACAATACGCGGATCATCGTCAGCCCGCCCCGGTTCAACCGACGACGTCAGTGGAGCGAGGACTTGCTTTCATCTCTTGGGGGGTGCCGTGTCTCATCCCGGCCCTACATAATGTGCGATTACCCAAGGATTTCAAGGGCCCACATAAGGTGCCTAACTACACCACCGATGTACCCCCCGAATCATGGGTTGAGAGCTACGAGATGGCTATGGAGATGCTGGATGTAGATGAAGCGGCATGTGCGAAGTACTTCACCATGATGTTGGATGGGACGGCTCGTACTTCATTAAAAAGCCTGCCAGTTAACTCCATCAGTTCATGGGGCGAGTTGAAGGCCCGGTTTATAGCAAACTTCAAAGATACATGCAAGCAACCCATGTCCATTGTGGATTTGGCTACTTGTGTCCAAGGAGAAGATGAATCAATGACTCATTGGGTGCGCCGGGTTTCGGAAATCCTGCATTCGTCAGACCGCATCAATGCTGATTCGGTAATCATAACATTGGAGGGCAATTGTCGGTTTAAGTCACTGAAGCAGAAATTGGGACGGCTCAAACGTCACTGTAATGAGATGGGAATGCTTATGGTAGCTTTGGTTAAGTATGCCGACTCTGATAGTACCAAGGATCCCGAGTCTGACGAGGAAAAGCCGGGGAAGGGAAAAAAGAGCGGCAACGCCAAGGGGCAGCAGCCTAATCCGACGGGCCACGGGAACAATGGTAAGCGTAAAGCGAAAGGTTTAGATTTTGTGGCTAACACCAATGTGCAGGGTAATGCTCAGTGTCGCAAGGGTAAACCGCCCCAATGGGGTGGAGGTATGAATCTGGAGCGCCTGTTGAACCAACCTTGCCCAAAGCACGGGACGAAGGAGGTTCCAGCCACGCACCTCTGGTATGATTGTTTCATTATGCGAGAATTCAAAAACTCTGATCTTTTTCGGTATGATTAGTGTCCATCTGACGGTTGAGGTCTTGGATCTCATGGGCCGGGTTACGACGGAGCCGGTTCAAACTCAGGTTTCCAGAATAATCAGGGCAATCAGAACAACCAGGGTGGTTATAATCAGGAGAATAATCAAGGGAATCAACAACAGTCGGGTTATCAGAGCCATCCGAAGCAGTTGAATAGTGGGCAGTATCATGTTTTCACCACTAGTTTGTGCAAACGCGATCAAAAGCTTCACAAAAGGGCAATTAACATCGTTGAACCGGCAGTACCTCGTTACTTGTGTTGGTCTGAGCAGCCCATTGTGTGGAGCAGAGAGGATCATTCGCCCTGGGTTGATAATCCGGGTCATCTGGCTTTGGTGGTGGCACCTCAGGTTGGGGGTTATAAGTTCACAAAGGTGCTCATGGATGGAGGGAGCAGTATCAACATTCTGTACTACAAAACCTTCCGCCGCATGGGATTGACGGATAAAAATCTTAAACAGTCAAACACTGTTTCTCACGGGGTGGTACTAGGTAAATCGGCGTACCCAGTGGGTAAGATAGCTCTGGAGGTTGTGTTTGGAGATGACCGTTATTCCATGTCAGAAACCTTAACTTTTGAAGTGGTGAAAATCCAGAGCCCTTATCATGCCCTGTTTGGGCGGCCAGCTTATGCAAGGTTTATGGTGAGGCCCTGTTATGTTTATCTACAACTCAAAATGTCGGGTCATAAGGGGACCATTACGATACATGGGAGTCATAAGATTGCTTTGGACTACGAAGAGGGTGATGCGGCTTATGCTGAATCGGTTTGTGCGGCAGAAGAGTTGAAGTTCTACAAGGACAATGTTGATCCGGCAGATATGACTCCTCTAAAGAAGCCCACTACAGAGCATGACCCGACCCTGAAGTTTAAACCAGATGATGAGACTAAGCTGGTTGATTTTGTCCCTGGTGATTCATCCAAGCAGTTTAGTATCAGCACTAATCTGGATCTGAAATAGGAAAGCACGCTCATCGAGTTCATCCGTGAGAACCGGGACATCTTTGCATGGAAGCCTTCTGACATGCCAGGTGTACTGAGGGAACTCGCTGAGCACAATCTTAATATTGATCCCAAGTTTAAACCGATAAAGCAATTTCTTCGCCGCTTCAACGAAGAAAGGCGCAAGGCTATTGGTGAGGAGGTAGCCCGGCTTCTGGCAGCTGGGTTTATCGTTGAGGTTTTTCATCTGGAGTGGCTGGCTAATACGGTACTAGTGCTTAAGAAGAATGGCACTTGGCTCATGTGTGTGGATTACGCGGACTTGAACAAGGCTTGTGTGGCCGATCGTTTTGCTCTCCCTCGTGTTGATCAGATCATTGATGCTACGGTGGGTTGTGAGCGTTTGAGTTTCTTAGATGCATATTCTGGCTATCATCAGATCAAGATGGCAGTTAAGGACCTGGAAAAAACAGCTTTTATAAGTCCCTTTGGAGCCTTCTGCTATGTGTCTATGCCCTTTGGGGTCAAGAGTGCCCAGGCGACTTATCAGCGATGTGTGCAGAATTGTCTTCATACTCAAATTGGGCGCAACGTTCATGCTTATGTGGACAACATTGTGGTCAAATCCAAAAAGAAGGAGACACTCATCAATGACTTGAAGGAGACCTTTGACAATCTTCGAGTTTATAAGATGATGCTCAATCCGGCCAAGTGCATTTTTAGTGTTCCGGCAGGCAAACTCTTAGGTTTTCTGGTGTCTAACAGGGGCATTGAGGCTAATCCGAAAAAGATCAAGGCTATTACGTCTCTGGCTAAACCGGCGTGTATCAATGATGTTCAACGTTTGGCGGGTCGTATTGCGGCCCTGAGCCGATTTATCAGCCATTTGGGAGAGAAGGCAACCCCTCTGTATCAGATGTTGAAGAAGACAAACACTTTTGTCTGGAGTAACGCTGCTGATGCGGCGTTTGAGGACTTGAAGAAGCAGTTGGCTGAACTACCGGTCCTTGCTGCTTCGGTCGATACGGAGCTACTGTTGTTATACGTAGCTGCTAATGCTCGGGCTGTCAGCGTGGCCATTGTGGTCGATCGCAAGGAGGCTGGGAAGGAATATCCGGTTTAAAGGCCGGTTTACTATATCAGCGAGGTGCTCATCGAGTCAAAGCAAAGATATCTGCATTGGCAGAAGCTTGTGTATGGGGTTTTCATGGTGAGTCGGGAGTTTAAGCAGTACTTTCAGGGCCATCCCATCACGGTGGTCAGCTGTGCTCCTTTGGGAGATATAATTCAGAACAGGGAGGCAACTGGTCGGATTGCAAAGTGGGCTATTAAGCTTGGACCACATGGGCTGAAATATGTTCCTCGGACAACTATCAAGTCCCAGACCCTTGTGGACTTCATCAATGACTGGATAGAATTGCAGCCACTGGAAGACAAACCGGATAACACATACTGGACTATCCACTTCGATGGATCCAGGCAATTGGAGGGCTCGGGGGCTGGAGTTGTCCTTACTTCCCCTCGAGGTGATAAAATTCATTATGTTCTCCGCTTAATGTTTCCCTGTACTAACAATGCAACTGACTACGAGGCCTTGCTCCATCGTCTTCGAGTGGCTAAGGAAATGAACTTAAGCCGGGTACAATGCTTCGGGGACTCTGATCTGGTGGCTCAACAAGTTTCAGGTACTTGGGATTCTAAGGATCCACTCATGGCGGCTTACCGACGAGAGGTGGATATTGTTCCTAGTCACTTCAAGGGTTATCAGGTTGAGCACATTGATCAGCGCAAAAATAAAGCGGCAGATGCTTTAAGCCGGCTGGGGTCTCAGCGTAAACAGGTGCCGCCCAATACCTTTCTGGATGTTTTACATAACCCGTCAGTTAAGTTGCTAACGGAGGAGGACCTATCTATTCCTGATCCGGAGTCTCAACTGGTGGCCGCTCTGCATATTATTTCGGATTGGACAGTTCCATATTTGGCGTATATGAACTGGGGCAAGTTACCAGAAGATGAAGTTTTGGCCAGACAGATAATCCAGCGATCCAAGTCCATGGTTATTCACAATGGCGAGTTACACCACTTCAGTGTCTCGGGTGTGTTCCAGCGCTGTGTTTCTCCTAAATAAGGCCGTGAGATTCTGCGTGAGATCCACGAACGAGACTGTGGTCATCATGCCGGTTCAAAATCCTTGGTTACTAAAGCTTTTCGTCATGGCTTCTATTGGCTGACGGCTCATGCTGATGCTGAGGACTTGGTGAAACGGTGCGATGCTTGTCAGAAATTTTCATGCCAAGCTCATGTTCCGGCTCAAGACCTAAGGATGATTCCAATCACTTGGCCGTTTGCTACTTGGGGGCTGGATATGGTAGGACATTTTAAGCGGTCCAAAGATAAGAAGACCCACCTATTGGTGGCGGTTGACAAATTCACTAAATGGGTTGAAGCGGAGCCAGTGAGCAAGTGTGATGCAGCCACGGCGGTTCAATTCCTGAAGAAGGTAATCTTCCGTTTTGGTTTTCCACACAGCATCATCACAGATAATGGCACAAACCTTTTCAAAGGTGAGATGGACGATTTCTGTCAAAGAGAGCACATCCGGCTTGATGTGTCATCAGTGGCCCACCCCCAGTCTAATGGTCAAGCTGAGAGAGCTAATCAGGAAATCTTGAAGGGTATCAAGCCCCGGCTTATGGTTCCTTTGAAGAGGACATCGGGTTGTTGGGTGGAGGAATTACCTTCTGTATTATGGAGCATAAACACCACCCCCAATCGATCTACGGGTTATACACCTTTCTTCATGGTTTACGGGGCAGAGGCGGTACTCCCAAGTGATATTCGTCATGACTCGCCCCGGGTTGCCAATTATGTTGAAGCGGACAACGAGCAAGCACGTCAAGAAGCACTGGACCTGTTAGATGAAAAACAGGACATGGCATTGGCTCGTTCGGCAGTTTATCACCAAGACCTACGGCATTATCACAGCCGCCGGGTTAAAACGAGAACCTTTCAAGAAGGCGACTTAGTGCTCCGGCTCATCCAGGATCAGGCCGATATGCACAAGTTATCCCCACCTTGGGAAGGGCCCTTTGTGGTCAGCAAGAATCTGCACAATGGATCATACTACCCCATTGACGTTCGAGAGCACAAAGACTCACGCAAATTGGAGGAGGAGACCCGTCAGCCGTGGAACATTGCTCATCTTCGGCCTTACTACACCTGAGCCAGAGGCTCTTCTTATGTACATATTTTGACATATATTATAATCAATATAATAAACCGACATCCTTGCTATAAGCAGGGCCTCTGCCATTTTTTCCATATTCCTTGATTACACGGGGGCTTCAGTTGACAAAGCGGAGTCCTGTCCATTAATCCGGCTATCACGCCACAATAAAGCTTGGGAGCTTCACACCCAAGGGGCCAACGAGAGTCTTGTTGCTAAGCACAGCTCAAACATAGGCACCCATTGAGCACAGCCGAAAAAGTTACTTGGGGGCTCTTTGTGCAAAGCAACAAAGATTTTGAAGGGACCCTTGTAATAGGCTATCGAGCCAGGCTTGGAAGCCCGGTGTATTCACCTAAAACCCCGGGTTAACCTGCCTTCATCAAGTAAGCCACTCCTTCCAGGTAATCCTAGCATGACCCGCCGAACGTTTGACAAGCCAATCTTACACAGACCCTGAACTTGTCAAAGTTAAAATGATGATTGGTTAATTGGAGGCCCATCTTGAAAGGCTTTGCGAAATGGTTCAACTCAGCAGCCTGGCAGCCCATGAAAAGCCTCGGATTTGGGCCTAGCAGCCCTTGAAAAGCCTCAACTACAAGATTTTATTTGTCTGTTAAGATTTTTTCTCTTTTGATAAGGTTTTATGTTGAACCTGCGTCTATTGACCCGACATGACTATAAGTCATCATATTAACCCGATGTTTGTTAACCCGGCTTGGCTTTCAGCTACAAGTTGTTAGATCACATTCAATTATAAACCGGTGATTGTTAGCCCGGTCTGGCATTGACTATGCGTCACCAGGATGATCATCCGGTGTTTATCATAACCTGGCATTGCTTATTATACACCAGCACAGCGTGGTGGGAGTTATCAACACTCAAGATTTGGGTTATCACCCTTACTACAATCAATTTGGTAAACCAACGATATGATTCAATATCACAGGTATGGTCTATTTCATATTTTGGTATTCTTGCAGCCTTGGTTATAAACCAGGCTTTATATTGGGCATTATGACCCGTCCGGCGGTAAACCGCCAGGACAACTTTTTTGTGCAGAAACAAGGATTGCATGAAATTACTAAGGCACATAAGCAAGCATAGCAACAATCATGGCGTTTTGATGGCAGTAGATCATGATGGCAGCAGATCATGATGGCAGCAGATCAAAGTATTTCAACTAGCCTATTACAAGGCTTTTGATGCCCAAAAAGAATAACTGTTTATTGCATAGAACGTAATCTACGGAAATAAAGCCGGCCGCCGAATTACGATTCGTCACCAGGTTGATGTGAAGTTGATGGATCATCCTGCGCAGGTTCATCCTCCTCCTCCCCATCTACTAGCTGGAAGTCAATGGTTCCCAGTCAATTCCAGACAAAGCTCGGAAGATAGCTTCATCACTTATAAGATCTGACGGTTCAACATCAGTGTCAGGACCCCGACTCAATGCCACATCGATCTAGCATGTAACACATCATATCACTTTGTGCCCTCACGCACGGTATCCCCACGGGTGTCGCCTTACCTTGCCCGGGACCGTTTGCGCCTTTTGACTCACGTATATGATAGTGTCGCTAGCATCCATACGACAAGGAGCCCGGGCTGACATGGCTAGTCATGAACCCAAAGTGGCACTAACTTACAGGGACAGACATCCATGACCCAGCATCGAACGTGTCGGTCATCAGCGAGTGAATCAAGGCTGTAGCACTGCGCTAGCAGGACTCCGGTGAACCGGGCTGTAGCGGGCTAACAGGACTCCGGTATTCATCGCGTGACATTTCCCAGAGGGGACAGACACAGGAACGAAGAAGGACACATGCCGGCCAGCCTAAGTGTTCCGGAGCAGTAGCAAGCTACCATGGCTCAGTGGAAGCACTAGGAGACATTTCCCGGTAAGAGAGGCTACTAAAGATAAACAACTAGGTAGTCAAATCCCACACATACCAAGCATTTCAATAACATACACACAATATGCTCGATATGTGCAAATACAACATGGCATCACAACATGACTCTACAACTCAAGTATTTATTTGAATAGGCTCCGAGGAGCGAGATATTACAAACATGGGTCTCATGACCCAACACTCAGAGCATACAAGTCAAAGCACAAGCGGAAGCTTAACATGTCTAAGTACAGACATCTACAAAAGAAAAAGGCTGAGAAGCCTGACTATCTACCAGATCCTGCCGAGGGCACAAGATCGTAGCTGAGGTAACAAGCTAAACATCGAAGTCCACGCGGTACTACTAGCGAGACTGAAGTCTCTCTGCAAAAACATAAATTAAGCAACGTGAGTACAAATGTACCCAGCAAGACTTACATCAGATCTAACTACATATGCATCATTATCAACAAAGGGGGTGGTGGAGTTTAACTGCAACAAGCCAGCTTTAACTCGGTGGAAATCCTGAACTACGACTGCAAGTAACTCTTTTGAGGTGGTGCACACGAGTCCACATATTCACCATATCAATACACCACTATGGATCCGCTCCCGTCTCCCTACGAGAACGCCATCCATAGCACTCACGCTTATCTTGCGTATTTTAGAGTATCCACTTTCACTTGTCTACGAACTGTACAGGCAACCCAGAAGTCCTTTTCCGCGGACACGGCTATTCCAATAGATCATATTAATCCTGCAGGGGTGTACTTCTTCACACATGCTCTCACCACTTACCGCCGTTTACACGACATGTACTCGGCAACCTTCAAGCGGAAGCCTAGCGAGGGTGTCGGCCACGACCTGACTAACCACACAAGTCTCTAGTCCAGGTTTATCGCCTATTCGGGTTCCATCCGCAAGGAGATCCGGCCGGGTGTCGCTCATGGCCCCAAATGATGTGTGCGGGGTTCCCAAGTCCACCATCCGGGTGCCACTTGGTACACCGGGCCACTGTGCCTAGTCTGTCCCAAGCCCACCTGTACCGGGTGCCACTTGGTAGACTACTAACACTACCTACAAGCACCAGAAACTAGTTGCAACTCCTGGACAGAGATCGAGTTGATTAATAAGTCGAGAGAGTCAATTAAGGATCCCAATGTGTGGTAGTAGCTGTTCATGGATCACAAACACAGAACTCAGTTCCTGAGGACGGCTGCAATGAGACAACCCACCATGTACTCCTACATGGCCTCTCACCGCTACCTTTACCAAATCGTGTTCACACACTTAGCTCACACACAGTAGGACATGTTCACACGCCTCTGATTCATCCCCGATGAATCAGACCTGACTCAACTCTAAGCAGTAGCAGGCATGACAAACAAGCATGAATGAGTAGGCACATCAGGGCTCAAACAACTCCTACTCATGCTAGTGGGTTTCGTCTATTTATTGTGGCAATGACAGGTCATGCAAAGGATAAAGGGGTTCAGCTACCGCAGCAAGTAACAGATGAATCGGTGTTGTCCTAATGCAGTAAAAGAGAGCAGGAGCGAGAGAGTAGGATTGTATCGGAATGAACAAGGGGGTTTTGCTTGCTTGGCACTTCTGAAGATAATATAGCTCTTCATCGGTGTCATCGATCTCATCATCGGTATCACGTCTATCGAGAGGGGACAAGCACCGACAAACAAACAAGAAACACAATCAATGCAATGCAACAATATGATGCATGAATGTGACATGGCAATATGTTGTGGTTTGGGCTAATGCAACTAGCAGCAAGTTAAATGGAGTTGGTTTGAATCCAAGATTCAAATTCAAACTCCACATGTCGTTATTTAAATGCCTTTAATATGATTTGTGCTAAACAGCAACTATAAGTTGTTCTAACATGCATGAAAATGGTACAGATGGATAGATTGGATTTTTCTGATCATTTTTCATATATAATTTATTTCATTCCGAGCTATAGATTATTTTCTATGATTTTTACAAGTTTTAAACATTTTCTGAAATTTCCTGAATATTTAGAATTAAGCTAATTCCAGAAAATGCATTACTGCGTTAGCCTGACGTTAGTGTGACGTCAGCAGGTCAACAGGTCACGGTCCGGTCAAACCTGACAGTGGGTCCCGCATGTCAGTGTGATTAGTTTAACTAAATTCATTTGGTACTAACCCTAGTTAATTAGCGGGGCTGGGCCCCACCTGTCATTGACCCAGGGGGTCAAACTGGCCCACCCGTGGTCAAACGGGGTCAGTGGGGTCAAACCCGCCGGCGACTCGACGCCGGCGAGGCCCGAGACGGTGGCGGCCGTCGGAAACGCGCTACAGGGCACGGGCGAGGCCGTTCTTGGGCCTGTTGGAGAGCTCTAGCAGGCGCGCATCTAGTGGTGGTGGAGGCCGGGTCTATCGTGGCCGGAGCCAATGACGGCGAGCTCCAAGGCGGCGGCCGGAGTTCGGCTAGGTGCGGGGTTGGGGCTGCGGCGTGCAAACGCAGAAGCTGAGGCACTAGCGAGGCACTACGCGATGCGGCGGGCATGTTGGTTAGCACGGGATGACCAAATGGTCGCCGGAGCGACGCCGGCGACAAGCTCGGGTGGTGGTGGTTCTCAGTCTCGATGAACGCGACGGCTAGAGGACGGGAAAGATGCGGGAAACAGAGGGGAAATGCAGCGGAGCTCACAGGGAGGCGACGCAGAAGGTCAGCGGGCTCGGGGGCGCGCCAGACGCCGCGAGTCGACGGCGGTGAGCTTCGCTGGCCGGCGACGGAAACGGCGATGGTGGCGACGTTGCAGCGCGTCCGGGACCTCGTGGCTCGGTGGAAAGGAAGAGGGGGTCGAGGCGGAGCCTCTGGGCACAACGGCAAGGCGAGGCAGTGGCGGTGGCCACGACAGCAGCGAGCGGCGGCGACGAGCACGCTCGGGCGCGAGAGGGAGAGAGCAGATAAGGGGGAAGGGGTCGGGAGAGAGTGAGAGAGAGCCAGGGGCTGCGTGGCGCTGGCTAGGAGGGGCCGGGGAAGCAGGAGGTGGCCGGGGAAGCAGGAGGTGGCCGGGGCAGCGTCGGTGCTCGCCACGCACCTGTTCGTCCTCCTGGCAGAGGAGGAAGATGACAAGGGGGCGCTGGTGGGCTGGGCCGGAACGGGAGCTGGGCCGGCTGGGCTGCCAGGTGAGCGCCAGGTAAGTTCCTTCTCTTTTATTTATTGCTTCTGTTTTCTATTATTCTGTAGTTTTAGGGCTTTATTAAAAATACCAGGGCACTTCTAAAAATCCTGAAAATAATTGTGGGCACCTTCTGAAATATATGCAACAGCCCACATTTAGTTTCAGAATTATTTGAGCATTTAAATTATTTATAGCATTCGAATGCCCAAATTCAAATACTTTATGAGTTAATTCAAAAATCCATAAATGGCCAAGAAATATGCTCATCATTTTTGGCAGAGGTTTTCACCTTTATCAAAAATCATGAACATTTCCAAAGGCATTTTGGGTTCATTGAAAATATTTTTATTGAACCTAGTTGAATTCAATTGGTGCTAGGGTTTGAACAATCCCCATTTCAGGTTTAAAAGAAATTTAAACATGATGCAACACATGACTAGATAGCCCAGATCATACCAGAACTAGGGATGTGACAACTCACCCCCACTAAACAAGAATCTCGACCCGAGATTCAAGCATAGGGTAAGACGATGGGGAACGCAACCTAACACGATCTTCATGATCCAGGTTGCCCTTCATAAGAACATTGATTCGATAACCATCATTGTCTCGACGTCTTCCTCTAAGAACTCCAACTATCAAGACAAGAAGAGGAAAGGAAAACTCTAGATGAATTGATCTTCTCGAAGACCAAACAACTCAGGATCAACTCATGGGATGAGACATTGACACATCTCTCGAGCTGAGACACGAATCATAGATCTGAAGAGATGGAGTGTAACAGATGACGAAGGTTCACTAGGTAGACAACAATTTCACACTTGAGGGATGGTGAATGGTTTCAAAATAGCGATGAAATAATTGCCATGATACCATAACAGGGCACCTTAGGGAAGGTGACTCGTAGAAAATCCCCTTAAGTGGCAAAAGAATTATCTTTGATTCAGAGATCATTGAAACTCTTTATACCAGCCTAAGGCAATTCTCAAGCGGTCGTTTGGAGGGGTTCGGTAGAATGACATACCCGAATTAGCATGGATGATGTGGATTACCTTGTTGAAAACAACACAAGGGATGATTTTAGTAACTGGGGAGAAGCTCAACAGTAGAGAGTGAGTCCACTGTTTGAAAAGTTATAGCATAATCGAGGAAACTGAGAGCAATCCCAGTTAGTGCCGATGATAACACCTAGCACTTGTGCGTGCTCTCAAGAACTTGAGCATCTCCATATTCATCAAGGTTTTACCAATATCAGTGTCAAAGATCCTGGCAACACAACATGCTACCATGATGAATGCCGGTAGAAGATGCAGATGCAAAGGAAGATAACACCTCAGATTTCACCTTGGCGGGGCCAAGGGGACAAAATCTGGATGATCGACCGAGAGACAATTAGCACTCCGCTTCTAATGTTCTCCTTGATGTGCTAGCGCAACCCATTTATCAAACTGGGTTGATATCTAGGACATCAGGTGAAAGGTCGGACTTCGGGAACACAAAAATCATAAGGAATAACTATGGAAATAAATCCATAAGAAATCCTCATGGGGAGGTGGCCAACTTCCTCAATCAAGATGCTACAATAATAGGTCTTCCGGCTGGGTGTGTTGGCCACGACATCCACTTCACCGGTTACAGAGAGATCGATATTATAGTTCTTAGAAAACGTTACAACCATCATATCTGCCTGAGATTCGGATCTGGTTGGTGTCAGAATATTCCAGACTCATCGAGTCTAGAAAGAAGAAATGATAGGTTGCAACACAAATTGACGAGATGACGTTGCAAGATTCTCGGGGAATGAGCTACGATAGCAAGCTCCAAAACCTGAGCTGGTTCTGCTACACACATGTGAACACGCTATCCCAAACAAGCATGACCACATAGTAGTCTTATAACAAAACGCTACCGAGTTCAGGTGGGAACCATCATTGCGGATAACGGAGTCCTTGATTAAGCCCGGGTTAGCTCTTAAAAAGAAACTCCTTCTCCTTGAACAAATCAATCAGTGGCTTGGTGTGCTAGGGAATCCATATGGAGTGGAGGTAATTAATCTACAAACCATAGAATACATTCGCACGTGCATAACGGACTTGGGATGGCACCAAAGGAAACAAAACCAATCTTTCTCAAACTCATGATGGCAACTTGCACCAAATGCACATGAATTAGAGCAGGTCACTTCTTTCATCCGAACATATGCTTCATGAACTAGCATGAAGAAATGCTTTCAAAAGTTTCCAATACTAGCTTAATGCTCCACAAAATCATGGAGAAGGTAAAATGATGTTGATGGGCTCAACAACAAATCATCGAGATTTCCATGAAGATGGAATTCCACGACTAGGTGAACAAGGTGATAGCATTGGTCAGACCAAAAGATGTAATGGTGTATGCTCGAGGAAAATCCACGAGTAAGACAACATTACGAACATCGTTGGTTCTGATTTGATTTGAGGATAGCCCACACTCAAATCAAAGTTTTGGCAAGATAATAGGTCCAACAACTGGTCACAAGGATCAATCGATGAAGATATCATCTTTCTTCAACACATATACAAAATATCCCTTAAGATGAACTAAATCGGACAAGCTTCCATCTTCCAGCTCTCCAAATTGTTGTTTAGCCTAACCAACTAGCTCATGGGTATCCAACACAGATTCTTGGAGAAAGGGTGGTTTACAGGAATAAACCAACTTGATCACGAACTCAACATAAGGGTCAGGGGACAACCTGGTAATACTTCCGAGAAGATATTCGGAAAATCACGAACCACCGAGATGTTACTAAGCTCGAGAACAATCTTGCTTTTTGGGGCAAGACGATATGATCAAAAGAGCGAAGATTTGAAATAATCCTAACTCATCGATCAAGGAGTGCACCAGGAGAATGGACTAAGTAGCACGAACAGTCTTAGAATGATGATTCAAGAACCAACAAGCTAAGAATGAAATTATTGTCCTTTAACTACCAAGCAACAAGGTTGCTAGGAGTATTGATTTCACACATCACGGTTCACTTGTAGACATTCCGGTTGCAACAACACGGGAACCAAGAAATGAATAATGATGGAGAGAAGTATCACTGTGTCAAGAGTTCATAGGATGGTGTGCAATTCCCATGATAATCTTAATATAAAGATGGTAACACTCCAGGGTGGAACAGAACAAAAACTGGATTAGTATTTTGATCTGCGGAGGATGACTACTTTGACCCAATCCTAGATATGGATGAGGTTCTGGAGTTTGTTTCTCCTAGTCATTCTGGAATAGAATGGCTTGACGGACCACAAGAGTAATAGACATCGATGAACGAATGCACACATACTCTTGACTATCAATTGATAGACGAGGGTTAAAAGACGACTAAGGGGGTACAACTCAAAAGAACATACGATTTTCTGAGTTGTGGACGCATAGGTTAGTATGTCAAAACAAGTTCAACAAGTTTCTTCCGGATAACCCATGCAGAAAAGTAGAACTGGCAGAGTCGCAATATAGAATGGAGAACTCAACGAGGGCACTCCTGTTGTGATCTTTTGATCCAACAAACTTCTGCCATAAAGTGGTTCATAGTATTTGGAAGAAGGAAATACCATGAACTTCGAGGACTATCGCAAAGGTTGCTAATAACCTAAAGGAACGAGCAAAAACTATCAACATGAAGCAAGTAGGGTGAATCTCGGGTTCAAAACCCAGGAGTAGAATACCTACTACTAAGTGGCATCACGGGATGCTCTCGAGAATGATGGCCAGATTCATCACACTGGGAACTCAAACATGGCTAGATTACTAGATGATCCCCTAAGACACCTAGGGTCATAATAATAACTCCAACATATATGTCGAGGCAATCGAGTACCTCAACAGACCGCAATTAGTGTGTTTAACCTGGCCTAAAAAGACATTGAAAATAGAGGGAAAGGATTTTGCAAATGCATCAGACTCTTTAGAAACCTGGGATGACTCAGACAACATAACGGCTGTAAATGCTCAAAAGATTGGAGATATGCTACAAAAATGGTGGCATAACCACTCGATCATCATAATATCAAGGTTCTGAGATCAACTATAAACATACAAAACATAGTAGGAACTGAACTCAAGCTTAGAACCATCAATCCTAAAAGTCTACGGATTAGTAACACGTGATCCTGATAGAAAGAAGAGAAAGCCTAGTTCCTTAACCCCGTAGGAAAGATAAGATGACTTAGATCAGAAGGGCATAAGGTATAAGGAGTAAAAAGAGCCTTACGTTCCAACCCACAATCAATTCCCCTACATATAACTAAAACATTTCTAGACTCAACTTCGACCAGTTTGGCTTGGTAATCCTACAGGCAGTCAAGCTCTGATACCAATGCTGTCAGGACCCCGACTCAATGCCACATCGATCTAGCATGTAACACATCATATCACTTTGTGGCCTCACGCACGGTATCCCCACGGGTGTTGCCTTACCTTGCCCGGGACTGTTTGCGCCTTTTGACTCACGTATATGATAGTGTCGCTAGCATCCATATGACAAGGAGCTCGGGCTGACATGGCTAGTCGTGAACCCAAAGTGGCACTAACTTACAGGGACAGACATCCATGACCCAACATCGAACGTGTCGGTCATCAGCGAGTGAATCAAGGCTGTAGCACTGGGCTAGCAGGACTCCGGTGAACCGGGCTGTAGCGGGCTAACAGGACTCCGGTATTCATCACGTGACATTTCCCCGAGGGGACAGACACAGGAACGAAGAAGGACACATGCCGGCCAACCTAAGTGTTCCGGAGCAATAGCAAGCTACCATGGCTCAGTGGAAGCACTAGGAGACATTTCCCGGTAAGAGAGGCTACTAAAGATAAACAACTAGGTAGTCAGATCCCACACATACCAAGCATTTCAATAACATACACACAATATGCTTGATATGTGCAAATACAACATGGCATCACAACATGACTCTACAACTCAAGTATTTATTCAATAGGCTCCGAGGAGAGAGATATTACAAACATGGGTCTCATGACCCAACACTCAGAGCATACAAGTCAAAGCACAAGCAGAAGCTTAACATGTCTGAGTACAGACATCTACAAAAGAAAAAGGCTGAGAAGCCTGACTATCTACCAGATCCTGCCGAGGGAACAAGATCGTAGCTGAGGTAACAAGCTAAACGTCGAAGTCCACGCGGTACTACTAGCGAGACTGAAGTCTCTCTGCAAAATCATAAATTAAGCAACGTGAGTACAAATGTACCCAGCAAGACTTACATCAGATCTAACTACATATGCATCATTATCAACAAAGGGGGTGGTGGAGTTTAACTGCAGCAAGCCAGCTTTGACTCGGTGGCTATCCTGCACTACGACTGCAAGTAACTCTTTTGAGGTGGTGCACACGAGTCCACATATTCACCATATCAATACACCACTATGGATCCGCTCCCGTCTCCCTACGAGAACGCCATCCATAGCACTCACGCTTATCTTGCGTATTTTAGAGTATCCACTTTCACTTGTCTATGAACTGTACAGGCAACCCAGAAGTTCTTTTCCGCGGACACGGCTATTCGAATAGATCATATTAACCCTGCAGGGGTGTACTTCTTCACACATGCTCTCACCACTTACCGCCGTTTACACGACATGTACTCGGCAACCTTCAAGCGGAAGCCCAGCGAGGGTGTCGGCCATGACCTGACTAACCACACAAGTCTCTAGTCCAGGTTTATCGCCTATTCGGGTTCCATCCGCAAGGAGATCCGGCCGGGGTGTTGCTCATGGACCCAAACGATGTGTGCAGGGTTCCCAAGTCCACCATCCGGGTGCCACTTGGTACACCGGGCCACTGTGCCTAGTCTGTCCCAAGCCCACCTGTACCGGGTGCCACTTGGTAGACTACTAACACTACCTACAAACACCAGAAACTAGTTGCAACTCCTGGACAGAGATCGAGTTGAGAAATAAGTCGAGAGAGTCAATTAAGGATCCCAATGTGTGGTAGTAGCTGTTCATGGATCACAAACACAGAACTCAGTTCCTGAGGACGGCTGCAATGAGACAACCCACCATGTACTCCTACATGGCCTCTCACCGCTACCTTTACCAAATCGTGTTCACACACTTAGCTCACACACAGTAGGACATGTTCACACACCTCTGATTCATCCCCGATGAATCAGACCTGACTCAACTCTAAGCAGTAGCAGTCATGACAAACAAGCATGAATGAGTAGGCACATCAGGGCTCAAACAACTCCTACTCATGCTAGTGGGTTTCATCTATTTACTATGGCAATGACAGGTCATGCAAAGGATAAACGGGTTCAGCTACCGTAGCAAGTAACAGATGAATCGGTGTTGTCCTAATGCAGTAAAAGAGAGCAGGAGCGAGAGAGTAGGATTGTATCGGAATGAACAAGGGGGTTTTGCTTGCCAGGCACTTCTGAAGATAATATAGCTCTTCATCGGTGTTATCGATCTCATCATCGGTATCACGTCTATCGAGAGGGGACAAGCACCAACAAACAAAGAAGAAACACAATCAATGGATTGCAACAATATGATGCATGAATGTGACATGGCAATATGCTGTGGTTTGGGCTAATGCAACTAGCAGCAAGTTAAATGGAGTTGGTTTGAATCCAAGATTCAAATTCAAACTCCACATGTGGTTATTTAAATGCCTTTAATATGATTTGTGTTAAACAGCAACTATAAGTTGTTCTAACATGCATGAAAATGGTACAGATGGATAGATTGGATTTTTCTGATCATTTTTCATATATAATTTATTTCATTCTGAGCTATAGATTATTTTCTATGATTTTTACAAGTTTTAAACATTTTCTGAAATTTCCTGAATATTTAGAATTAAGCTAATTCCAGAAAATGCATTACTGTGTCAGCCTGACGTCAGTGTGACGTCAGCAGGTCAACAGGTCACAGTCCGGTCAAACCTAACAGTGGGTCCCGCATGTCAGTGTGATTAGTTTAACTAAATTCATTTGGTACTAACCCTAGTTAATTAGCGGGGCTGGGCCCCATCTGTCATTGACCCAGGGGGTCAAACTGGCCCTCCCGTGGTCAAACAGGGTCAGCAGGGTCAAACCCGCCGGCGACTCGACGCCGGCGAGGCCCGAGACGGTGGCGGCCGTCAGAAACGCGCTACAGGGCACGGGCGAGGCCGTTCTTGGGCTTGTTGGAGAGCTCTAGCAGGCGCGCATCTAGTGGTGGTGAAGGCCGGGTCTATCGTGGCCGGAGCCAATGACGGCGAGCTCCAAGGCGGCGGTCGGAGTTCGGCCAGGTGCGGGGTTGGGGCTGCGGCGTACAAACGCAGAAGCTGAGGCGCTAGCGAGGCACTACGTGATGCGGCGGGCGTGTTGGTTAGCACGGGATGACCAAATGGTCGCCGGAGCGACGCCAGCGACAAGCTCGGGCGGCGGTGGTTCTCGGTCTCGATGAACGCGACGGCTAGAGGACGGGAAAGATGCGGAAACAGAGGGGAAATGCAGCGGAGCTCACAGGGAGGCGACGCAGAAGGTCAGCGGGCTCGGGGGCGCGCCAGACGCCGCGAATCGACGGCGGTGAGCTTCAGTGGCCGGCGACGAAAACGGCGATGGTGGTGACGTTGCAGCGCGTCCGGTACCTCGTGGCTCGGTGGAAAGGAAGAGGGGGTCGAGGCGGAGCCTCTGGGCACAACGGCAAGGCGAGGCAGTGGCGGTGGCCACGGCAGCAGCGAGCGGCGGCGACGTGCACGCTCGGGCGCGAGAGGGAGATAGCAGAGAAGGGGGAAGGGGTCGAGAGAGAGTGAGAGAGAGCCAGGGGCTGCGTGGCGCTCTGTGGCGCTGGCTAGGAGGGGCCGGGGAAGCAGGAGGTGGCCGGGGAAGCAAGAGGTGGCCGGGGCAGCGTCGGCGCTCGCCACGCACCTGTTCGTCCTCCTGGCAGAAGAGGAAGATGACAAGGGGGCGCTGGTGGGCTGGGCCGGAACGGGAGCTGGGCCGGCTGGGCTGCCAGGTGAGCGCCAGGTAAGTTCCTTCTCTTTTATTTATTGCTTCTGTTTTCTATTATTCTGTAGTTTTAGGGCTTTATTAGAAATACCAGGGCAATTCTAAAAATCCTGAAAATAATTGTGGGCACCTTCTGAAATATATGCAACAGCCCACATTTAGTTTCAGAATTATTTGAGCATTTAAATTATTTATAGCATTCGAATGCCCAAATTCAAATACTTTATGAGTTAATTCAAAAATCCATAAATGGCCAAGAAATATGCTCATCATTTTTGGCAGAGGTTTTCACCTTTATCAAAAATCATGAACATTTCCAAAGGCATTTTGGGTTCATTGAAAATATTTTTATTGAACCTAGTTGAATTCAATTGGTGCTAGGGTTTCAACAATCCCCATTTCAGGTTTAAAAGAAATTTAAACATGATGCAACACATGACTAGCTAGCCCAGATCATACCAGAACTAGGGATGTGACAATCAGGGGCATAAGTGTGCTTACGGATTGGCGGGATTAGATTCTGCACTTCATTCACAGATGCATCAATCCGTTTGTTTTCCGCATCATATTTGGACTAGTGGACAGACAAGTCAGCTTCTTCGGCCAATCTGCTTGCAAGCGGGCGCATCTCCTTTGTCAAGGCTTTGAGGGCTTCATTGTCAATTTTTGACCCATATTATTTTTGGCTAGAATAGCCATTTCCAATATCTTCCGGATCAAGATCAGCTATCCAAGCTTTGGCCCGAGTCAGTGCAGATAAAGCGCCAGCCCTTGCAGTAGATCTCTTCACCTCTTCTAGCTGGGCAGGAGTCATGCATAATTTGGCTAACGTATCCTTGATTAAGGTTGGTGGCGGTTTATTGTACGAGGCTGCGTAGATGACTCGTTGAGCACCGGTATATAGTTGTTCTATCAAGTTATAGGCTGCTTTCAACTTCTTGCGCATATCCGAGCCCAGATGAGCAACACGACTACCTGCAACGGTTTAAGAACTTGCTGTTAAACCGGCAGTTTCAAAGATGTTTAAGAAAGGCTCTTGAAAAGAGTACTTAATTACCAAAGACAACCGAATTCATAGCATTGATTTGCCGCTTTAAGTCAGTCAGTTCTTGTGCCACCGGTTTAAGTGCCGCTTCAGCATCCTCCGCCCGTTTCAGCAATGTGGCTTTTTCAGTCTCCCAGCCTGCCTGTTCATTTTTGAAGCCATCCTTCAATTGTTCCATGGATGTTAAAGTGCCTTTCATTCATCTTTGGCTTTGGATGTTTCGGCTTGTTGGGACTTGATGTTCTCCTGAAGGTCGGTGATTTGAGAATCTTTTTCAAAAGTCCCAAGGACATAACAAGTTATGCACTTGGCACTTGGGGGCTAATGCGGATTGCTTCTTCTTAACTGATATTTTAAAGTCCCAAGGCTCAATAAAAGTATTAAACTTGGCACTTGGGGGCTAATGCTTAATTGATCAGATGAAGTGGATATGAAGGAATTTAACAAGGATAAGCTTTACAATAGGAAGTACCGGTTCATCTTGAAGAGATAAACCGGCCCTTGGGGGCTACACAGTTGAAGTCTTTCTTATCAAAGTCCCGGTTCATCTTGAAGAGATAAACCGGCCCTTGGGGGCTACACTGGAGTTGATATAAAGCAAAAGGAAGAAAAATTTATGAAAGCTTTGAACAGGAATTACCTCATAGCGCTCCTTCATCAAGTTGACTATACCGATCTCATAATCACGACTTGTATACAGGCGGTTTAGATATCCAGAGTGGAGTTCTTGAGCATTGAGGTGAGCACAGTTGGATAAATCTATTTTCCATTTGCCCTTGTCCACAATAGAGAATTCTTCTTTGGCACTGTGCTTTGATAAAGCGACGGGATTGCCAGGAGCAGTGAGACCAAAACCGGTGATCACAACATCATCTGTGGTGACATCAACACTTTTTGGTGGGCTTGACGGTATCTCAGATGATCTGGCCGGGCTTGGTGGATCAACACTTGGGCTTGGCGGATCAGCATGAGGACTAGTTGGATTAACTTCTGGCGGATCAACGAAAGTATCTTGACCCTGCGGAACCAGATCATCCAGAGCAATATCAGCATCTTGATCATGAGCTTCAGAGGTCCTCTCCGGTTCAGTAGCTGGATTATTATCAGTTGGTGTAGCCAGCTTAGCTTTTTTGCTAAGTCTGGCTTTAGCACTGAAAAGAACAAGATACAGAGATTAGTACAATAAACCGAAGCAAGGCATGAAAATAAGGTCTACTATGCTTACCCATGGATGGTCTTGAGTGGAGGCATCTGTGTGGTTGATGAATCTCCAGAGGATGAATTGGAAGTTCCCTGATAACTTGAATCAGACGGATTAAGCAGATATCGGAAGTAACCCACCTTGGGATAACAAATATTAGAAGTACAAGAGACCTCTGGTCAACGTTTTCGAATTGGGGTGTCCGGTAAACTGGAGGAGGTGACCTGTTGGCCGCTATGCCGGGTTGTGCGACGAGCTTCATGTTGCTGTGTCTTCAAAGAAAAGTGTGGATCCAAATGAGCAAGAGGATGTGAACGTTTTACTTTCCGGACTACGCGACGGAGTTTTTGTACTGGCACATGATCTGAATCGGAGGAAAGGGAAATTACCTCTACATGATCAGCGCGGCTGGCTTCCGCATCATCCTGATAATGATCATTGTCAATAAGGTGCATGAAAAATGAACCAAGAGAATCAAGTTCTACCCCTGGTTCCGAGTCATCAACATCTTCGGCCGGATCAGAGGACTCGGCGGTTCTCTTCTTTGCTAGCCTCTTTGAGACTTTGGTCTTGATACGAGGTGCTCTCACCGGTTTGTCTTGTGGCTTTGCCGGTTTGTCTTGAGATTTTCTCTTCCAGAACGAATCATTACCCTGCAAAGATAAACAGAAGGCCATCAGAAAATGTCAAAAGGGTGGCGGATTGAAGTAGAAAGATACAATACTTACGGCTGGCGGTTTGTTGGAGGCATAAAAGGGACGCAACACAGTCTTGCTGCACTCAGATATCGGTTCATCCAACATCTTTTTAACAACTTCAGTAATCTCATCATCAGTTAGCTGAATATTAATATGACATTGAGGGTCTTTCAAGTCTCCTGTGTACTCGTACATTAAACCGGGACGACAACTTAAGGGCAAAGTACTCCATGAAACCCAGCAACGGACAAGGTCAATACCGGTTAAACCGTTTGCCATGAAACCCGGATCTTAGAAATCCGTGGTGCATATTTCGATCGCTCCCTGGTAGTAAGCCATTGAGGCACTGGATGTTCATTACTGAACCGGTGAGCACGATAACCCGGCAGAGGATTTTCATCATCAGGAGCTGTATTCCAGTAGTAAAACCAAGTCTGATTCCAATCCTTGGGGTGGTTGTGATGTCTGGCATGAGGAAAATTGACTTCTTTCCTTTTTTGAATCGACGCACCACCAAGTTCAGTATTGGGGCTGTCGGTAAACTCAGTATGGTGGTTCAAATGAAAGAAATCTCTAACAAAATTCAACGGTCGGTTCTTCTTGAAGGTAAGCCTCACAAAATACCTGGAAATTGCAAAGGTTGGACACAGAGTTCAGTCCAATGTCTTGAGGGTGGAGTTGGAAGCTGGCAAGTACATCACGGAAATTTTTTGATCTGGGAGGGCTAAACCCTCGGTCCAGATGATGTACAAACACAACTACTTCTCCATCTTGAGGTTCACGAGGATTTTCAGTACCCGGGACTCTCCAATGGATGGTTTCTTGTTTTTCTAAAGCACTAGCCAGAACATACCCAGTCAGTAGCTCTTCTGTAACCCGAGAGGGAACCCAATTGCAAGAGGAGAACTGTTTGGCCATTTTTGATGACAAGCTGTAAAAGAAGTTTAAACGCCAGTTCACGGTTCAAGATTGATATGTATAAACTGGCGTCAAACCGGGGGAAGGAGTCAATCAGAGCATATGTGCACGTTAAACTGGATAATGATGGTCAGGTAAAGCTGGTGGTTTACGTGAGGGCTAATGGTGCCTGGCGGATTATCATTTTCTAAAGGTTAAACCGCCTACAGTGGTATGGAAGAAACAGATCTGAAAATTGCTAAGTGCTACACAAACATGTTTCACAAGCTAAGGTTATCATGATGGATCTAGCGTACTTAAGGAAAAGGAAAAATATAAAAGCCCTAAAATGGCGACAACAGCATAGCAAAGGTTCAGATGGGATCTGTTCACGGACGAGGGGATGCTATGGTGAGGAAAAATAAAACTACAGCTTCGGCCATGTGGGGAAGACGTCAAGTTCGTCCAGATTCGATGGGATAGTAAGGGAAAGCAAACAAACAATGATGAACACTGATGAACACCGACGAAGGTATGAAACCCTAATGCAGATCTAGGGTTGAAGAAGGAAGGTTTACCGGCTTCACAGGAGCGGCGGAGAAGTGCTGCAGCTCTCTGGTACGATCAGGTTGATGCGGCAGCTAGTGGTGATGCAGAGCTTGAAGGTCGAGGGCGGCGGTGAAGCTTTAGGGATCGGGCGTCGCGAGGAGGAAGAAGAGGAGAAGAGGCACGGAAGGAGAAAGAAAAGGACCGTCTGGTCCTATTTATAAGGCAAATGGATAAATAGGCATGCGCGGGAATCGAGGAGCCCAAAATGGAGAATGGGGCACATTTGTCGTCTCGGTCTTCGGAGATTAATTAATAAAGAGAAGTATTTATGGATTTTTACGCAGATGACGTCATGGCGGTTTATGATGACTCCAGAAGATGACGTCACGGCGGTTTACAAAGTCAACACGAAGATGTTCAAATCAAAAAATTTCTAAGTCGAAGATTGACATGAACAAGTTCAAACCTATCTGGGGCCTAATGTTGGGGATATGACTACTGAGTATAAACCGCCCAGGAGGGGCCGGATTATACTCACAAGGAGTCATCTATGTAGAAGCTTATGAAGACGAAGGCTATGACACTTTAATACAGGATCTTAGAGGCCCAGAGCCCAATGGCGGATTAGGGCCCATGTATGTAAACCGCCTTGCAATGTGTAACTTGTATTGTAAGGTAGGGAAAGGAAGAAACCGAGCCGGACACTTGTATGAGCCAGCCTCGGGATTCTGTTGACAGGCCGGGCGTAAACCTATGTATATAAAGGGATGACCCGGCGGCGGTTCAGGAACAGAAAACAACAACTTGAGAACTAGGCAAAGCATATTTGCTCCCTGGTGATCGAGACCCCATCAAAAACACCACAACTGGATCGTAGGCTTTTACCTTCACCGCAAGGGGCCGAACCAGTATAAACTCCCCATGTCCTTTGTCTGGTTTAACCCCTCTAAGCTAACCTAGTTGCGATGGCTCCACGACTAAGCCCTCACACTAGGACATCTGGCGTGATAATTCCACGACAGGTTCTCTTGCTGCAAGAAGTTGATTAGCATATTATTGATAGAAAGGGAGCTGAGAACCCCGTTGCAGACAACTTGTCTAGCTTAGAAGATATTGTTGATGACCCACTACCTATTGATGATAGCTTTCCTAATGGACAATTAGCTGCCATAAATGCTTCTCGTAATACTCCATGGTATGCTGATTATGCTAATTACATTATTACTAAATTTATACCACCTAGTTTCACATACCAACAAAAGAAAAGTTTTTCTATGATTTAAGACATTAATTTTGGGATGACCCACACCTTTTTAAAGAAGGAGTAGATTGTGTTATTAGACGTTGTGTATGTAACGCCCCGGATACAACTTTCCATATTTGTAACTCCAAAACTCTTGCCTTTTCCGAAGATGCGATATATTATTTCCTCCGTGGTTGGGTTTTTGTCTATTGTTTTACATTTTGTTCTTGTTATGCATCTCATCTCATAGCATCATGCGCATTGCATCGGCATCGTTTTCATAAAACTTGCATCCGTTCGGGTTCCGCCGGTTCTCTCCGTTGTCCGTTCTGAACCCGACCACACTCGCACGCGCCCGCGACACCTCCGTAATATTATTTTATAAGTGGCATAAAAATGTTCTCGGAATGGGATGAAACTTATCGTGCGGTCTTATTATAGTGTAGACAGGCCGCCTGCCAAGTTTTGTCGCATTCGGAGTTCATTTGATAGCCCAACCGTGTAACATATAGCGGTATCATTGCCGGTACCATCGTCGGACGTTTCGGTCTCCTGAAACTGCCGCCGGGCTGCAACCTCTCTTCTCTCCCCTCAGCCCGAGCCCCCTCTTCACAGCCCACCAACACTTCACCTAGTCCCTCTCCGCTTCGGAGCCGTTCGGTGGTGATCGTACGCTCCGAAAAACCCCTAAAACCCCCAACCCTAGCCTCTTTTGCTATATAAAGACCCGCTCTCTCCATTTTGGCCTCCTACCTACCCCCCTCCTCAAATTCCCGCAGCCAGCCGCCGCTTCCCTCCTCGTTTTCAGCGCCGGTGCGCTCCCCCGCCGCCACTTGGCGCCGTCCCGCTCGCCAGCGCCATCGTCCCCGCCGCCTTGGAGCCAACCTGGGGAGGCCACGTGCCTTCCCCGCGCCTCCAGCCGCCGCGGCCCGCGAAGCCCACGGGGAGCCCGCCTCGGGCCGCGACCGGGCCTGACCCCGTGCGCCCTGGCCCCCTCGCCCGCGCCTCCCGCTCCCTGCCCGAGCGCCCCGCGCCCGAGCCCCGTCCTTGTCGCCGGTGACCAGCGCCTCGCCGGAGCTGACTCCGCCGCCCCCGAAGCTTCTAACCAGGCCGGAACCCCGCCGCCCTCTCCTTCTTTTTCCTTCCTTCTCCCTCTCCCTCATGGCTTTTCTCTCTCCTTCCCCGTAGGTCCCTGCCTCCCTAGGAGCTCCGCCCGTCGCCGGCTGGCCTCGCCGTCACCGGGAACGGAGCCGCCGCGTCCAGATCTGCTCGTCCCCGACCGGATCCGCGCCCCCGGCTCCTTCCCGCGCCTCGCCGGACCTCCTCCCCTCGCCGGAGTGGCCCTCATCGCCGGTGCTCGCCTGCACGCCCGCATCGCCCGTGCCCGTTGACCGCGTCGCCCGCGTGGGTCGTGCCCTCCCGTGTGGGCCGGCTTCGTCCGCAGCAAGGCCCAGCCCAGCCGCGCCTTGCCCTGCCGCTTGGGCCTCTTCCTCTCCAGATCCGGCCTGCCTCGCTTCCTCACCGACCGGGCCTTGGCCCATGGTGAGCAGCCCCGCCCCCTGTGCACTGTTGGCCCAACTGCAGTAGATTCGGCCCTGTTATGTTTTTTTACCATCTGCGATTTGTCTATTTATCCAGTGAATTAACAGATTTGTAGAAACCCCCCTGTTGTTCATGCATTTAATAACTCACAAAATATGCATCATATGTAAATAATTTATATATGTAAAATGCTCAAAAAATTGTGTAGATTAATAATATGCCATTTTCATCCATGTTTAAAATGTTTAAATTGATGTTTGCATTAATTTGCTAATATGCCATGTTAAAATGTTTTATTTCATAACTAATTAACCGGAGCTCCGAATTTAATAAACTTTATATGTAAATGGGGTGGAAAAATGCCTAGTTTAACATGGTGCACTTTGTTTTGCTGTTTAACAACATTAAAATTGTGTTTAGGGAAGAACATTACCAAATCCATAATATGCATATGGGGATTTTCGGAATTGTTGTTTGTTACTTTCGGCCTCATTTGAATTTTCCTAGATAGGTAGTTTCATTATGCTTTACCTCTTGCCATGTTTAAAAACATTTAATATTGTTGGGTACATAGCCGAGAGATAACTAAATAAGTCATGTGGTGTTTCGTCAATATGCAACTCGTTGCATATTGAGCTCCACTTAACTTGTAGTTTTGTTTGTTGCACTTTGCCATGCCATGCCTCATTAAACCGGACATGCATCATGCTTGTTTGTGCATCATGTCATGTTTATGCTTGTGTGTTTACCATCTTGTTTGTTTCTTTCCGGTGTTGCTTCTTAATTCCGGTAATGTCGCGATTGTGAGGATTCGTTCGACTACTCCCGTTCGTCTTCTTCATGGACTCGTTCTTCTTCCTAGCGGGATTTCAGGCAAGATGACCGCTACCCTGGATCTCAATACTATCATTGCTATGCTAGTTGATTCATTCTATCGCTATGCTGCGCTACCTATCACTTGTTCTTCAAGCCTTCCCAAATTGCCATGAACCTCTAACCTTTGACACCCTACCTAGCAAACCGTTGCTTGGCTATGTTACCGCTTTGCTCAGCCCTCTTATAGTGTTGTTAGTTGCAGGTGAAGTTGAAGATTGCTCCATGGTGGACAAGATTTTGTTGGGATATCATAATATCTCTTATTTAATTAATGCATCTATATATTTGGTAAAAGGTGGAAGGCTCGGCCTTATGCCTGGTGTTTTGTTCCACTCTTGCCGCCCTAGTTTCCGTCATACCGGTGTTATGTTCCCGGATTTTGCGTTCCTTATGCGGTCGGGTGATTTATGGGACCCCCTTGACAGTTCGCTTTGAATAAAACTCCTCCAGCAAGGCCCAACCTTGGTTTTACCATTTGCCTCACCACCACCTATATTTCCCTTGGGAGTAATTAACCCAAGGGTCATCTTTACTTTAGCCCCCTCGGGCCAGTGCTTGTCTAAGTGTTGGTCCGAACCGGGCAGACTGCGGGGCCACCTCGGGGCAACTCAAGGGCTGGTTTTACTCGTAGGCTGACCTATCCGGTGTTGCCCTGAGAACGAGATATGTGCAGCTACTATCGGGATTGTCGGCGCATCGGGCGGCTTTGCTGGTCTTGTTTTACCATCGTCGAAATGTCTTGTAAATCGGGATTCCGAGTCTGATCGGGTCTTCCTGGGAGAAGGTCTATTCCTTCGTTGATCGCGAGAGCTTGTCATGGGCTAAGTTGGGACACTCCTGCAGGGTATAATCTTTCGAAAGCCGTGCCTGCGGTTATAGGCAGATGGGAATTTGTTAATGTCTGGTTGTAGATAACTTGACACCAGATCCGAACTAAAATGCATCAACCGCATGTGTAGCCGTGATGGTCTCTTTTCGGCGGAGTCCGGGAAGTGAACACGGTTTCTGGGTTATGTTTGACGTAAGTAGGAGTTCAGGATCACTTCTTGATCATTGCTAGCTTCACGACCGTTCCGCTTGCTCTCTTCTCGCTCTTATTTGCGTATGCTAGCCACCATATATGCTTAGTCGCTACTGCAGCCTCACCACTTTACCCCTTCCTTTCCCTTTAAGCTTTGCTAGTCTTGATACCCATGGTAATGGGATTGCTGAGTCCTCGTGGCTCACAGATTACTACAACAACAGTTGCAGGTACAGGTTATGCGATGATCATGACGCGAGAGTGATGTTGTCTTGCGTTGAGTTCTTCTTCTGCTTCTTCGATCAGAGGATAGGTTCCAGGTCGGCAGCCTAGGCTAGCAGGGTGGATGTCGTTTGAGTTTTTGTTTGTGTTTCATCCGTAGTCGGATGATGCTCTTATGTATTGTGATGTTGTATTCATGTGGCATTGTATACCTTATGTATGTATCCCCATCTATTATGTAATGTTGATGTAATGATATCCACCTTGCAAAAGCGTTTCAATATGTGGGTCTATCCTTGGTGGGACCTTCGAGTTCCTTTTGGATAGGGTCGCATATTGGGCGTGACAAGTTGGTATCAGAGCCTCGACCAACCATAGGAGCCCCCTTGATTGTTGGCCATTGTTGAGTCTAGAAGAAAACTATTTTGTGTCTTAGGATTATATATATGGGAGAGTAGGATTCTTTTTACTCCTCAGCCCCCTTCGTCGCTCTGGTGAGGTCTCCTGACGTAGATGTTTTGTCTTTCCTCTCCTCAAATTTCACTAAAAAAAATTTAGGATCACGCGGGTATCTTGGAATCGTTCCGATGGTTTTGTGACGAGAACATTGTTCTTGGTGCCTCCTGTCTATTTATGTGGCATTGACCCGGGGAGTTGAGCTCCGAGGTGTTGTCGTCACAATTTTATCGTTGCAGTTCTGGAATACCTGAGTTTTGCCGACATCGAAAATCTCTTTTATGTAGTTGTTGGTGAGATAACCTCGACGTCACCCAGTACTGGGGAGTTCGGGAGTATTGCCATAACTCGTATAACGGATGCTTTTCGAAGGTTGAGGTACACGATTTCCGAAGGTTTCTTGGTTATGTGTTGACGGATGGATACAACTGGATGTAGGTATTGTTAGTTTGGGTGAGATATATTGCTTCCCCTGTATCCCCAACACCAGATTGCATAACCAGAAAGTTTCGGGAGTTTATAGGTGGGAATTCAAGTAGCTCCTAGAATATCTTTCCGACAGATGCATGATATGGGATTGGGTAAATCTCTATCATATGTATTTGTTCCGGCTTATTCTGCAAGCCAAATCCTTTGTTTTGTTTTATTTGTGGTATTCGAGTTGCTTCGATGTCAAGTGTTGATTCCATACCTTTCAAATGGTGTTCTCATATTGCTATGTGAATACTAATCCTTTTGATCATTGAGGTTGTCATGTTAATTCTTTTCCAACCGGTGCGCTTCTCTTTGAGATGAGCCCATCATTCTCCCCATCCGCAAGATCAATTCTAAGTTTTTCTCATCGGTATCTGTTTCGTCCGTCCCCAAGTTGTCTTTGTTTTTCCCCACCCTCCCACCCCTTTTCTTCAAGGACTCAGATTTCTTAATCAAGTATCCATTTATTCATGTGAAGTCTCTTCACTCTTTTCAATCAATGTTTTAATCCGGTGATCCGTCGTGAAGATACTAACAGAGCTTTGAGTTTATCATTCTTCGTTCTCTTTTTCTTCTCTGGTGGTTCCAATTCAACCTTTTAGTGTTGATCATATTCCTTTCCTCGTGGCAAATGCTTTCTCATGCCGATGCACCTCTTAATCATTCACTTCTTCCTATTCATTTGTTTTGGAGTGCTGAAGATATCTCACAAGACTTGTGTTTCCATTCTCAATCCGTTCAAGCTATTTCGAGATTATTATCTCATTCAAGTCATTTTATTCTACCGGTGCAATCCCCCCTTTAAATCAAATGTTCAGTGGTGTATCTTTTAGTGGGCCCTAACCCACAGGTCTTTTCCCAGGATCTTACCTGACTCTTCTAATTATTCCGGAGCCATTCCTAATTCTTTTCGAGTTTGACGTAAGAATGAATTATCATCAGTCATATTCTTTCTCCAAGATCGCTTTCAAATCATTTTCATCTTTGGTTCAACCCTTCTTCTTTTTCATTCTCCCGGAGTATCTCCGTAATTTTGGTGGTGTTTCTCGTCGTCATTATCGGATTTTGAAGACGAAGAAGAGTTTTTCCTCTAAATCTTGGCCATTCTCTTGAATATTCATGGTTCTAGCTTGAGGCCATCCTCTCATAATTGTTTTCGATTGTGAGAATTTTTTTCATCCATCCGGAGCAATTCAAGAGTCTTTTTAGATTGATTCTCCGTAGCCCATCATCTCAGAATTATTCATTCAAGCTTTCAACTCTCGTTCTCCAAATCATACCGGTGCATCGTTCAAGTATTATCTAATCAGCTCGGGATCTCTGTGTTCACTTGTATCTAAATTCTCTCAAGTATCTTCGTTCATTTTCAAATTCTTCCCGGTGTTTCTTTATCTTTTCTTCGTTCATTTTCAATTCTTATGGTGGTTCGTTCAAGAGTTCTCTTTTCTTGGTTATCATATCAAATCGTTCGTTGTTTCCAAATTCCACCAGTGGTTCCTTGAAGACCTTCACAAGTTTGCGCCATATCTCTTTTAATCCTTTCTATGAGAATAAGTAGTAGTATGCCAAATTCGTTGCTTGTCATCAATTTAAATTGGTGAAGGATAGGCATGACATAATTCTTATTCTTGTTTCATCCAAGTGATTAATTCCTTCTTCCGGAGATTGTTCATGATGAAGTAATTCTCGGTTCTAGTGTTTCATCTTTTCGTTTTCGGAGTCCCAAGTTTTCTCGATTATCTCATCGTGAAACTCCATCTAAATCATCGCAAGGCTTCACCTTGTGTTTTCAACTTCTCTTTCTTTGTTATCATCCTTTCATTACCGGAGTTCTTCATGGAGGCTCTACATGGTGGTTCATCAAGGATTCCTTTCATTCTTCAATTGTTCTTCAAGATTTCTCTTGAAGCTATGATCCGCCAAGCTATTCTCAAAAATTAAACATGGTGCTCAACACATGTTTTGTTTTGAGGAGTTCAAGTATTCTTCATCTTGCATTCCGAAGTGCAATTCTTTCTACCTTATCTTTTGAGGTGGTGTTATGTCACTCTTGACAATTTCCTTCATGTTTCATGATTCATATGTTGTCAAGAATGAGGTATTTTAAATCCATCAATCTCTTTGTTGGTGTTATCTTGGGTTATATTTCACCTAAAGCCTTCCCCTAAGGAATGTTGCTATTTGTGGTGCTTATCAATGATCTGAGTTTCCTCCTATCCTCTCGGCGAAAGCAGTTTTCATCTCTTCGTTGATCTCAAGCAATCAGTTGTTTTTCGTTAGTGGCAGGTTGTCACCTCATCATTTTGACAAGTTTTCCATAAGCCAACTACAAGCTTATTCTTTTCGTTGTTGGTTTTCCAACAACCCCGTTGTAACCATCTTGGAAGGGTGCTTTCCAAGCTCATTTGTGGCACAAGTTGTCATTTTCTTCTTCGTCCCTTTATCCCAACAATCTAGCTTCTATTCTTTTGTTCCGGAGGCATTGTGATGTTGCTCTTTTCACTCATCATCTTGCTTTGGCAAGATCATGTTCTTCTCCTTGCTTCTCCATTTAACCGGAGTGTTGTCTCATCTCTTCAAGTTCTTTCATCTTATCAAGTTTTGCCTCTCTTTTCAACCTGAGTGCTGTCTGAAATCATTCTTACCCCTTATGCCATTCTTTCAATAGTTCCGGAGGTAGTGTGTTGTTGATCTCATCAAGTATCCTCTCATCTTGTCAAGTTCATGTTCAATTTCTTCCATTTACAGTCGGAGTGCTGTCCAAATTATATCATTATTATTCATTCTTATCTCGTTTCAACCAGAGTGGTTTCAATTCCTTCTTGTCCATTAAACTCCTGATTTGTGTCTTTGCAACCTCCAAGGTTCACATGGTGCCCCTTGTTTCTATTCTCTATCGCAGTGCTCTCAATTGTATTCAATTCCGTTGTGTTCTTTCTTTCAACTTTTCAACCTCTCAAGGTTCTTTGGTTTCACTCGTTTTTCAGAGAAGCAACTTAGTTTTACCGCTTATCTTCCTCTTCCTTTTCCCTCCGGTGCCATCCTAGATCTTGGGACGAGATCCTCTTGTAGTGGTGGAGTGTTGTAACGCCCCGGATACAACTTTCCATATTCGTAACTCCAACTCTTGCCTTTTCCGGAGATGCGATATATTATTTCCTCCGTGGTTGGGTGAGTGGAGGGATGGCCTAGCTAGTAGTAGGAGTAGTAGGGGCGGTGAGGCCTCCGTGGCAGCGCAGCCATCCACGGTAGGCAGGAGCAGGCAGCACGACCAACGCTGCTTTGGGCGGCTGGAGCAAGAAGACCAGAGGTTGAAGAAGCACGACAGCCATTGGATGGACATCGTACGGTCAGTGCAACTAGAATCATTTATATTGACTATGTTGACAAAGCCCTTGGTACGTCAACTTAGTAGACCCACAGGTCAGCTTCTGAAACGATGTGCCCCAGATGTCAGGGGGAGGAATCATTTTTTGGGCGGGTGAAGCTATAATATCCGAGATTGAAGAAGAAGCATGGCGTCCGTTGTATCGACATCCAACAACCACTGCTACTAGAACCATGTGTTGACTTTAAGTTGACAAAGCCTTGCATACGCGTCAACTCTCTTTTTTTAGGGGACGCGTCAACTTAGTAAGGCCACAAGTGTGTGGCAGAGAACTTATAGCCCATTTGAGATTTGTAAGAATGTGCAGCTCATTTTTGAATTCTAATGGAATTTACTACAGCCCATTTACAGTTTGTTAAAAGTACAGCCCATTTCAACCAACTGTTCAAAATAGAATTCAATAAAATTTCCCACATTTTGATGGGATCCGAAATATTTTTATCCTGAAATTTCGAGTCAGATTAAATACAATTTCAATATAAATTTATATTACATAAAATCCAACGAAACATTGCGCTCGCAACAATTAATGAAATTAAAATTTTCAATATCCAAAAAAAATATTTTATAAATTAATTACATGTTTGGTGCATTTTTTATAGTTACTGCCTAGTTTTTATAATTATATCCCATTTATTATTTCTTAAAGCCCATTTTCTTTTTAAGCCTAATGCATCCCTCCTGGGAAAGATTTGCAGCCCAGCGGGGCGGAGAATAACAACTTGACCTTGCCTGGGTATTCCTAAAAAAAGTATTGTTGGGCTAGCCATTTTCAGCTTGTAAAAAATTAATATCTGGCCTGGGCTAGACGGGCCACAGCCCACCCAGTTAATACCTACAGCGATGTTTTTGTTGTTGTTCAGAGGAGAGAAATTAATATCTGGGCTAAACATCGAAAAACTCTGCAGTGCTCACACCTCAATAACACAAATACTGCTCGAGCTGCTTGGTCCCAGCTGTCGGCCACTTCTTGTGAAATTCTCTCTTTTATTGACTATATAGGTTGACAATGGTGTGGGACCGTGATGTCAGGAAACAAGGAGGAAGCAAAAAAATTATAGTTATATATAATATATATATATATATATATATATATAAATAAAATAAGGAGGCACTTGCGTACGTGAGGCTATGGCCCTGGTGGGTCCCTATTGTCATCCTCTCCAAGTAAAGTCATCTCCTCGCCCGCGCGCACTTTCCGCCCGAAACAGTCAGCGCTGCCCGCCCCGCTTCCCGATGTAGGCTATTGCTCCGCCTTCAAACAACACAAGTGTCATCCGTCCGCCCATCTGCTGCCCACATTGATGATACACGGTTGCCGAGGCGACTACTCCGGCGCCACACGTCCGTCCCTTCGTCGCCCACCATTGCTATATAAACTGTTGCGCCGGCCATAGCCGCACTCATCCGCATCCGTTCCCTTTCTCCTGTCCACACCACTACTGCCTACCATGGCTTCCCCTTGTTCCAGCGCTCTTCGGGACGGGCGGACGACGGACCACAAGAAGATGGCAGCCATTGCTGCCGGAGGACGACGATGTGCCAATGGAGAACATGGTAGTCGATGATCTAGCACCAACCCCCTGCTCCGCGCCATCCTCGCCGATGCATTGCACCATGACCATCGGCGAGGCCCGTGCCCAATATATGGACACGGTGAGGCAGATGCTTGAGGAGCAGTTCCGGGAGGCGCAGGCCGACGCCCCCTACAACCACCATCTCCTCCAGGAGCACCTGCAGGCGGCGGATCGGGCAGAGTCGGAGGTGCTGCTCGACTCATACCGCTCCGCCCGCGAGGGCCGCCTCGAGCGCTAGCGGTACCGCATGCGGGTGGCGGAGGTTGCGGCCACCTACAAAGAGGGTGATGAAGCGGGCGAGGCGCTGTTTGGCGAGACCGAGGACGAGGCAGAGGACAATGCCAGCTCCGATGAGTGCCCGCTCCGCTGGCGTCAACGAGGCCCTACTCCGTCAAGGCCCCGCGGCGCCAACAACGAGGCAGAGGACACCGCCGGCTCCGCCGAGGCCCCACCCCGTCAACGAGGCAGAGGACATCGCCGGCTCAGCCGAGGCTCCACCTTGCCGGCAACGAGGGGGAGGATTTCCACTGCTCCGCCGAGGCGCCGCCCGCCGGCAACGAGAGAGAGAGGACATCGCCGGCTCCGCTGAGGCCCCGCCCCGCTGCCAACGAGGCCGCGCCACATAGAAAACAAAGAAGAGTAGAACACGGTAGGTTGCCGCCGCTCGGGTCCAAGTAAGGCCACCGCTGCTACCCTCCGGTTGAAGCCAAGCTAGGCGGGTTGACCATTGACGGCCGGTTAGCTTCTTGGTGGCGAAGTGGAGTTAGAGAGCTGTGTTGGAGAAGAATGTTGCTTCTACTTAACTGCTAGTGCAGTTGGCTGACTGACACATGGGCCCAATAGGCCACAGGTCAGTTACACAATTGCACCTGCAGTTAAGTCATTGAAGCTTCTGTTCGGCTCAGTGGGACATAGGTGGGTAGCTCCAGCGCACCCCTTTTTAGTTGAAGAATGCATGAAATGTAATGAAATCCGGCATGTTTATATGAAATCTGACCGTGTATGAATGAATTTATTTCGATTAGTTCAAATTCCTGTATCACTGGCATTGAATGAACATGCAAAATAGTACGTACTAGCATTATTCCCAGGGTGATCACCTCGTTTGCAACAGTTTCACATGTACTCCCTCCGGTCCTTTCTAGTCTACATACAAGTTTTGTCTGCAGTCAAAGTATCTCTACTTTGACCAATCTTATAGAAAAAAGTATGCATTTTCACAATGTGCGAAGTAAAAAGGAAGAGAAGGAGTACAAAGAGTTTGAGCAGCTTTTTAGCGTTTCTGTACATTGCAATCAAACACACAGGGCTGGCAATTCATAGAGAACATTCAAAACAATCGATGATTATGCATCTCAGCGACTCACATGTCAGAGGCAATATTTACTTCACAACTAAAGAATAAAGAAAAATTGATCGACGCTGCTGACAGCAAAGGGCGTCCCATTCGAAAATATCAAACACATGTCTTGCTAAAATCAATGAGCAAAATTTGACAAGGTTGTCCCATTCCAAAATATCAAATGCCTACGACTGTGGAATGGGCAGGGTTTGCCATCAGTTCAAACATTGACATGGCACCTCGTGCTAAATAAACCAGCTGTTCTTTTTGTGCAGTTCCACCAAAATCAACCAAATTCGCGCGTAGCTTGTATGATTTCGCCCTTATATGTTGCAACACCTTGAACTTATCGGCACCTCCTTTCTTGTGGTGGAAATGAATGATTCGATGTATTCATAAACATTTTGGGCAGTTCCCATTGAAATCAAGCTGAGCACCCCTGTTTGCACAAATACAAAAAAGTGATTAGTATAGAGCAAACTGTACTATGAATTGACAGTTTAAACAGGCACCTACATGGTCCATGTAGAGCACACTTTTAGAAAAATGGAACTCACCAGAAAGAATCCTAGAACAACATTGTACTCGCGCATCACAGCAAAAAAATGGAGATTTGTCAGTCCTTCTGAGCTGAAGTTAGTTTGGTCTTGTGGGGAGTAATGTTACCATCCTTTAACTGCTCCTTCTGATGAGAAGATAGACAGGGCTTCTTCATCCTGGCATAATCAGAACTAGTCACTTCACATACTCCATATTCTTCTTTAGAGGAAGATGATCCTGTTGTGCAAAGACAAGAGGACAACTAAATGCTAGCATCCCTGTTTGCTCAAAAAAAGGAAAGGAAATATTTAAAACAACACAGATGAAGCACTTCTCAAGGACAATACCACTTTTTCATGACAGTATCTAAATAGTAGCACAACACCAATAGAGATGACAAAGCTCAATCATATGGATGAAATCAGTGGGCGAGTACCAACCTTTGTCAGGAGGCTTATTGTTTAGAGTATACAGATCAAGCACTTCTCCGGAACCATCTGTTGCTATCTACTGTGGTGGCCATGCTTACTATATAGTCCTCGATTACTTTAGTGTTTCCAACATCTTCTTGTGCAGTTCCACTAAAATATATGGTTTCTTCGAAGAAGATCCCTGTCTGCACAAGTAGAGATAATTACGTATTACATTAAGAGTGTCATCAAATCAGTGGCAAAACAATTGCTCGTTCCAGCCATAGCAATAAATTAAGATGCAAAACTATATCATTACTTGTGTCATCACAGTTCCAGTGCTTCATTACAGCACCGGGAGTTGATTTTTGTTTTTCTTCCGCTTGTTCTTCCCCTTCATCACTTGGTTCAATAAAAGACAAGCTTCGCCTTCAATGTAAGATTTGGCATGTCAATTAGGGAGCACAAGTATAGCACTAAACAATGACATTAATTTTGTGATGAAAGTGGCAAAATATAGGCCAACAGTTGTGAAATATCCTTATCTTACCTCAATGGGATATTATGGTGCACATACATATTGGAAGTCTTGTCTCCATTTGTGCAGTTCACTAAAATCAAGCAACATTACCATACAAGTAGCACAACATATGAAAGCACACAGCAGAATCATGTGAAAGAATGCTACTACTGACCTCTCATGATTCGTAATTCAAACAACTCACAAGAAGAAGATCTGAACCAAATTTGCCAACACAGATAGGAAGTAAGATATCCTCTTGTGCAGTTCCATTGAGATCAAGCAATCAAGCAATGTTGTCGGTGTGACATTTTGGTTGAACTGCACAAAACACTCTTAAAACAAAAGTGTTTTGTGTAGTGCAACAAAAGGTCACAATGGCAACGAGGTGAAGTAGATAACCCCATTTACACAGAGGTGCAAAGGAATCAACTAGTGGTTAATAATGGTGGATGACACAGAAGCCAACAAAAAGAAGCATCTACCTTATCCAAATGGGAAAGAAAGTAAGACAGTAGCATTTCTCAAACGGTGACATTGATTAATATTAACATAGAGATTATATTAACAATAAAATTCGTTAAACATGTAATTTTCTTTTATCTATGGCATTGCATCAATTTTCCAGCGTCATTATTAGAGGGTGTTTGTTTACAGGGACATTTTGGTGTAGGGACTATAAAAACTCCGTGTTAGTCCTATCTGAACCAAACAGGAGGGACTTTTAGGGACTAAAAGTGGGCATTTTTGGGACTAAAGAAAGAAGACCCCGAGGGAGTCTTTTTGGGACTTTTTCTAATAGTTGCCCCAGCCAGGCATCACACCTTGTCTCTATTAGTTCATTACTAGGGGTAACATGGTCTTTTAGCATGTCATTTAATAACCTCTAGTCCATGTTTAGTCCCTGGAACCAAGCAGGTAGGGACTAGGGAGTTTTTAACCAAACAGGGCCTTAGATTAACAACAGCTAAAGAGTTGCATGGGACAGTGGACGCACCAGGACCATGTGCATCTACCGATGTACTGTGGTCATGCACAGTCTGTTGCAACAAAGAACAAACAACCAAGGAGCATATTTGTGTTGGTCCCAGTTTTGTTATCTTTAGACACCTTTCCCTATGTGAGTGCAGCAAATCTAGTCCTGCTCAAACTCTACAGCTTGTCCCTCAAAACAAAAGATCAATTTGTTATAGATGTGCGTACTGCATTTGTTATTGTTTTCCCTTTTCGACCAACGTAGGTGCTGGATAGCCAGTCTGTACTAGTACTTTCGCCCCTTCCTTCCTCTTTGAACCATGTCCTAGATTTATGCGATACAACTTTCCCCACTACTTTCCCCCATTCCTTTCCTCTTTGAACCACGTCCTAGATTCATGCTATACAACTTTCCCCCTTCCTTTCCACTTTGAACCACTTTTCCCACTGCTTTCCCCCACTCCTTTCCTCTTTGAACCACGTCCTAGATTCATGGTATACATGCAGCTAGAGCAATGCATGTGGAATAAGTAAATTATACCTTAAGGTTCTTGGGGCATGGTTCGGTGGGCGACGGGACGGCGACGCGGAAGAAGGGGTTGGAGGCCCTCTTGCACCGCCACTGGGTGAAAGTGAACAACTGCGCCGGTAGTGGATTCCCTCCCTCGCCGACGGCGACATCATTAAGCCTCCTTCCCTTCCCGGTGGACGGATCCTGCCGGCTCTTTGAGCAGCAGTGAGGGGAGAGAGAGGCCAATGAAGTCTTGTTTAGATCTGGAGAGGGTGAGAGTGTGTGAAGAGAGCAACTACAAGCGCTGAGGCTCCAGCGTGTATATATATACTGGAGAGAGAGTGTGAAGCGTGCAAACCCTAGAAAACAAGCGCCGAGGCTGCAGCTTATATGTGATGGGGTGATTATACGGTCACTACGAGATCGTATAGCTCCGTATTCATCCATTTTGACCAGTCAAAGAATCCTCCTGGCACAAATTATGCTCGAGTGTAGTTATCGAACCCGAGACCTCAAGTTATTTTTTGAGTGGAACCCGAGACCTCAAGTTTGAAGAGCGAACAGGCTAACCAGCTACACAACCCTCCCATTATGTTCAACGAGAGGAAAATAACCTTTTATACATTCCTGCATTCATGTGACAAGCATGCCATGTTTTTTTTGCGTGTGGGGGAGTCATTGGGATTTAAATCATAACTGTGTCATGTGGCTTTGGTGGTAAGACTATCCACAGTGGTGCAGAAATAATGCAGTGTTAGTCAGCTTACCTCTCTCCATGTAGTACATTGGGTCCCACCAGTCAGAGGGTGAAACAAACAAATTAATAAGAAAAATTAAAAGTGCCAGCGGAGTATCTTACCTCACACATCTCGCTACTGCTCGGGAACACTGTCCAATTGATCCCTCTGTTCACTCACGTACTACTTTAAGTGAATGCTTATTATAACATGCACACAATTTTGGGCACTTGTATTCGACCTAAGTTAGTGTGCCACTGTATCTTGTACTTACTACTCCCTCCGACTAGGTGTAATAAGTCACGTTAGAAGGTGCAGCGGGACCATGGTGCATGTGTGTGCGTGTGTGTGTGTTAGAGAGAGCGACAGCTCGACCTACTCCTATAGAGAGATGGTGTCTAGTGTATGATTTTAGCCGTGAGAGTCGGTGCATCCTCTCATTTCCGGGCGTGTCCGGTAGGGACAGGCGGACAGCTGCCACGCCCGCTCCTGACCAGCCTGGCCCACCCAAAGCCCCTCCATCGCCCGCGCGTGCTTCCCTCCCGAAACTGTCAGCGCTTCTCCAAAGAATTGGTGCCGCATTCATGCCTAGGCAGAGCGGACGCGACCTCTCCCTGGCGCAAGAGTGATGGTTACTTCGTGCGTCCAACTTACTGCTGGGTCTATGTGATTTGACGGCTCATTGGTCTTTATTGCTGAGGTGGTAGGACTGCTGGATGTCCCACGCTTCCGGCGAAGGGAGGTACTACTAGATCACAACTTTCTCCATTCTTACAGTGGAGGAGTGCAAGAGCAGTGAAAACACGCAGGCTCAGTGATTACATGGCCCACCTCACACTATCACCATATTTTCTGGACACCGTGCAACACCTAACTCTTTACATAGTACTCCCTCCGTTCCTAAATACTAGATAAGTCCTCGTGCATTGCCGTGAAACAGCCGTATATCTCTCTGTGTAAAATTATCGATTTCATATAACTAAAAAAACGCTATAACCGCATGACAAATGTGGTAGCCAAACTAAAAAAACTCCCATCATCATTTAGATCAGCCCACGTAAGGAAAAAAGATCAGCAAACTCCTACTGCATAATGGGATTATATTTTTCTATTTGACATGTTAATGGGAATTAAAAGATCACTTACATGCATGCTATCGGTGCATGCTTGCGTGCAGACATGTTGATGTGATTTAAAACCCACTCACATGCATGCCACGGTATTTCTGCATGCTTGCATGTGGCTTAGTGCGGAGTCTCTCAACGTCTAGATCAGACGGCTATTATGGACTGATTTAGTTCATCTAACGGCTACATTAATTTTGATGATGTGGCTCAAGGATAGGATAGATAATTCCTAGTAGTGGGGGCTAGCTATTACTAGTAGATAAGTCTTTGTAGAGATTCCACTAGGTGAACTAGATACAGAACAAAATGAATGAATCTACACTTAAAATGCATATATATACATTTGCATCTGGTTCATGGTGAAATCTCTACAAAGACTTATATTTAGGAATGGAGGAAGTACTAGTATAGTACGTACTGTAATTTATCAGCGAGATAAATTTGTACAATGCTATGAAGCTTCCAGCTTCTGTTAGATGTATCTTGTGTCCAAGGTTGCCCGTTGCAACATTTGATCAAATACAAAGGAGACTAACATGCATGCTATTGCATCTCAATGGTTGACAGATCATAGCAAATATGTACTCCCTCCGTTCCAAAATAAGTGTCTCAACTTTATGCAAACTTTAGTACAAAGTTATACTACTACTAAAGTTGACACTTATTTGGAACAGAGGCAGCTAAAGAAAAAAATGATCCATGCAGTCCCTAGCCCTTGAACCGTGAACCCTAACCAGGCTTCAATTTGCTCGAAACATTCCAGCTTCCTAAGAAATGAAGTTTGCAACCTTTTGACCATCGGATCATTTTGTGCAATTTCACCAAAATCGAGATGAGCATCCTGTGGCAAAGAAATTGAAGAAGCATGATTAGGATAAGATTACTGGGACTAGTTGATGAGACATAAACTCATCACAAATACAGTACGTAGAAGCTAGTAGAGGTATGTGTTGGGCAAAGAAGTAGAGAAATATCCACATGGAGTGATGTGGGCAGCTGGAGCAGTGGTGCAAGCCGGCTGTAAAGGGAGTTGTACCCGAGGGACGTGGCTCAACCTTGAGGAGGGTGGCGGGAGGCGGCAACTGCCCATGTCGCGGCAGTGAGCAAGGGAGGAAGGCAACCTCACCGGCTTTGTGAGAGAGAACGGTGGGGCCCCTGATCGAGACGTGCCGACAGTGGGTTTTCACCGTCGGCGACGGCGACCGCATCTACACTATGCATCCACCCCTTCCCCCGGCGGACGTGATCCACCGGGATGTTAGAGATGTGGCCATAGTCGTTTTGTGCGAGAGAGTGTGAAGAGAGCAACCCCAGCAAGCAACCGTGTAGGCTGGCCCGTCCTGACTATGTATATAGTGGAGCGGTTTCCTTTTCTCTCCATATGAACCTATCATATTGCGTACGTGCCACTGAAGAAACAAAAACTTTATTTATAAATGACGCGGCACCTACTACTCGTTCTCCTATAACCTTGTGCTTGGCATCTCCAAAATATTAACCTTGCGATTGGGTCTTTGCCTCTTCGGGAAGTCGAGCAATAATCGTAGTGCAGTGTATATCGTTCTTGCTATATGAGACCAAATGAATTGCTGCACATCCACCACGTGGGCGAGGGGCGAGGGGCGAGGGATAGTGCTACATACGGAGCAAAATGAGTGAATCTACACTCTAAAATACGTCTGTATACATCAGTGTTTGGAGTATGTACTAGTAGTTCATATTGAATTCTACTAAAGGACATATATATTCCAAACAATATGATATAATCTCTATAACCAAGGTAGTAGGTACGAGGAGTAAACGGAGGGAGTAGTAAATTTTTCTCCTCATCCTACGAACCACCACGCGCATGGGCGAGGGAGCGGGCGTAAGGCGGACAGTACTAAGCAAGCTTCACCTCATCCCGCGAGACATGCGCCCGTGGGCGGGGGAGATGGCGTACTAAGCAAGCTTTTCCTTGTTTTGCAAGTTGACGGGACACATCAAAAGTACTCTAGTGCATAGAGCCTTGCCTCTAAGGTAGGCACCACATGGTTTGCCTCTTTTTTAACATAACGCGTCAAGTCGCAATTTGTTTGTTCACCTGTGGTAGACGATCCTCCCTCGACCAAGTGGACAACCAGTATACGTGCCAAATTACCACGTGGACTGCCTTTTTCATACAGAAATGAGGTCCACCGTGTACCCGCGCAGGTGTGGTTGGGAAAGAGACGGGAGTATGTGTGCCGTGCATGCACCTCTTCTCTTCGTGCACGTCCCCCACCTACGTGGATGTGTGTGAGAGATACAAACCGCATTTATGAGTGTTTTTTGTTTTG